>NC_141160.1:25433049-25531177 GCF_053477565.2 Lygodium microphyllum | reverse complement strand
GAACATGAGTTTGCATACCATACATCATTCTTTGTTGAGCCATCGGCAATCACAGTATTCACAAAGTGTTGCATAACAAACAACTGTTCACTTTTATTATCATTGTTTCTACTGCTGAATGCATAATTGCCTTCTTCTTTTTTTCATTTCTAATTTCAAACTTCTTTTTGAAGCAAGTTTTGGAAGTGTGACCTTTCTAATCATAATTTCCACACCCTCTATTATTAAGAAAATTATGTCGCCTATTAGAAAATGTAACTTGTCCTCTTTGACTCCCCCTTCCTAGGGACTATCCTTCTCTATTTTGATGGGCATTATAACTTTGATCACGATTAGTACCTCAGCCTCTACCACAGTCTCTAGCTTTGCTAGTAGAGTGAATCACCTATTCAAACCTATTTTTGCTCTAAGAGGAAGAGGAATCCAAGCCAAGATTCTTCTCCTCAAGTATCAGCATAGAAATCAAGTCTACAAAATTAGGGATATCATCCCTCGCATTCATAGATGACTTGAAGCTCTTGTATTTATCTCCAAGTCCATCTAAGTATGCACACATAACAACATCATCATCAACTACTACACTAATAGATCCAAGAGCTTTCACAATACTCTTGATCTTTAAGGCATAATCATTAATAGAAAGGTTCTCTCTATTCACTTGCTTTGGTTCTAACTTGAGCTATAGCTTTCTGGCTTTTGTGTTTACTTCAAACAATCTTGTTAGATTCTTCCATGCAATAGCAGGGGTATAACATTCTTGCAAATAGCCCATCACGCTATCTGTGATACTAATACATTGCCAATATATGACTTTACTCTGTGTTTACTCCCAATCTTTCTTAGCTTTTATCTATTTTTCCATAGCATTTTGTGCCAGGAACTTTGGGTGCCACTACCATGTCTCCTTCAATGTAATTTGAAATACCTTTGTCCTTCAAAAAAATCATCATCTTAAACTTTCATGCAAGATAATTATTCTTATCAAACTTCTCATTGATCATCTGGTTGAAGTTGTCAGATATTTTGATGAAACAAACAACTTGCAAAAAAGTGTAACTTGCAAGCAAGATGTTACCAGCAGGTGCACCACAACTAAGCTGTAACTTGCGAGAAAGCTGGTACCAGGTGTACCAGAACTAAACTGTAACTTGCAAGAAAGTTGATACGAGGTGCACCACCACTAAACAAATAGCCATTTTCATTGACTGCACAACAATAATTATAATCTACAATGTGTACATAGATGCCTTTGGTCTCTATACCTATAAATGGTCGACACAATCAAAACTATAGCATACGTAAAAATTGCTATAAGGATCACTTATTACAAGTCTAAAATGAAGACCAAAATGACCTAATATGCAAAAAATCACAGTGGGAAAGCCCTAAAGGGAAATTTTAAAGAAAGACAAGAGGAGAGAGAGATGAAATACCCAAGAGCATACACTCACAAAGGCAATGGAGACTTAAGCACATAGAGAAATAGGGCTGAAATCTTCTTCTTCTTATTTCATTTTCTTCCACACAAAAGAACCAAGTCTACAGCATGATAAAAGACTAATATGAAAGTACCACAACATATGTACACACGGTTGGATGATTCTCATTCACATAACTAGCTAGCTTCTCCACATAAACTTCTTCTTATAACTCCCCTTGCAAGAAGGCATTCCTAGCATCCATTTGATGCGTGGTCTAACCTTTTGAATGTGGCCACTACTATGATAGTCCTTATCATAGAGATTTTAGCTACTTGATCAAAGGTCTTATCATAATCAATACCAGAGTCTGTGCATACCCTTTGGCAACCAATCGTGCCTTTTATAAAGCTAAATAGGTTCATCTAACTCATGCTTGATCTTGTAAACCCATTTGTAGCCAATAACTTTCTTGCCTTCAGGTAAGGGCACCAACTCTCATATATCATTATCCATAAGTACAACAATTTCTTCATCCATAGCATGATCCCAATACTTATTACTTACTACATCCTCAAAACAAGTGGGTTTCACATCTTGCACAACCTTAGCCATGTATGCATAGTGATGAGCTACATAGTTATCATATGTCAATCTTAGCCACATCTTGCACAACCTTAGCCATGTATGTATAGTGATGAGCTACATAGTTATCATATGTCAATCGCTACGTTGGCTTTCTTACTCTACTTGACCTACATGGATTTGGATCTACACATGCTCATCAACTTCAAACAACTCATTCTACACATTACTATACCAACTACTTATTTTATTAAAAACAACATTCTTGCTAACTCCAAGGTCTATTAACAGAACCATGACTAGGATACTCTTATGGTCTACTCAAGGTCTGTGATTGCTAACCTATTTTCTATATAGCCACACTCTCATGCTCATCAACCCTAACTGTATTTTGCACATTACTATAGTAGCTACTTATTTCATCAAAAACAATATTCTTGCTAACTTTGAGCTCATGTCTAACAGGATTATAACATCTATATCCATTCTACTTAAGAGAATATTTAAAAAATTACACATTTTTCTACTTTACGATCAAATTTACTATGCAACTCAGTAGGAATATGCACATAAGCAATACATCCAAATACTTTTAGATGGGATAGATTTAGCTTTCTACCCATAAACTTCTATTCAGATGTCATACCATGTACAACAAAAAAGGGTTTCCTATTTATAATGTATAGTGCTTTAGTCCAATAGTAATGAGGCAAGTCTCTTATTTATGTTAATGCAAAAGCCACCTTTACAATATGTCTATTTTTTCACTCATCAACAACTCCATTTTACTGTAGAGTATATCTACATGTATACTACTTCTATATACTATTTTGTTGTAAAAAAGCAAAAAAAAAAACTCACTTTTCTCATGCATAAAGTAAACCCATACTTTGCAAGTATGATGATCAATGAAGGAAACATAATACATGTTAAAAGAGAGAGGGAGAGAGACAATGTAATGGAGCAGCAACCTGACCTTCAGGTCGTTCATCATATTCCATTATTTCATAGACTACTAACATAACATAAGTGTATACAATAGTACTAAGGTCCGTAGGACCATTCACACTGGTTCTAAGACCACCAACTTATTTAATGTCCCACACTTGTTGATATAGCTGGACACAGTTAATGTCGGTCATACATACTGATAGGAGAGTAATGGGAGCTTGATATTCTAACACTCCCCCTCAAGCTCAAATCATCCGATGAACTCCAAGTAGTTGTCTGAAACTACTAAACTTATCTTTACCCAAAGACTTGGTAAAGATATCTGCAACCTGTTCATTAGTCTTCACATGCATAAGATCTACTCTCCCTGCAAGAACCATCTCTCTGATAAAATGGTAGTGTACCTCTATGTGTTTTGTCCTGGCATGGTATACTGGATTCGTTGCCAGGAGTACACTACTGAGATTGTCACATAATAAGGTCACTGGAGCATCCACCTGAATATCCAAATCAACCATAAGCTTGAGCAGCCATGAAAACTCACATGCTGCCAATGCAGCACCCCTGTACTCTGCCTCAGTGCTAGACAATGCAACCGTTGGTTGCTTCTTGCTGCTCGAGTTGATCATGCCACTTCCAAGGCCAAAAGCATAACCACTCAAAGATCTGCAATCATATGAGCATCCTGTCCAATCCGCATCTGTGTATCCAACTAGTTTCAAGAGCTTATCTCTCATATAGAACAGCCCATAATCTACAGTGGACTTAACATATCTCATAATCTGCCTAACAGCATCCAAATGTGGCTTCCTGGGCTTCTGCATAAACTGACTTATGAGCCCAACTGCATAACTAAAATCTGGCCTAGTGATGGTCAAGTAGATCAGACTTCCAACCATCTGCCTGTACATAGTCACATCCTGAATTTCAGCTCCAGTGCTAATGTCTAGCTTGACATTCTGATCAAGGGGTGTATCCAATGGTTTGCATTCAACCATGCCATACTTCTTCAGCATTTCCATGGCATAATGTTTCTGCATCAGCCATAAACCATTTTCAGCCTTGATTACCTCAATACCCAAAAAGTATTTCAATTCACCTAGATCTTTCACGTCAAATTCAGATTTCAGCATCTTCATTACATGATGTATGCCCAAGTCATCATCACCAGTGATTATCAAATCATCAACATATATTACCAGCACTACCAAGCCACTGTCAATCTTCTTTGTAAATAGGCTGTGATCAGCCCTACCAACAGTAAAGCCCAACCTCTGCAAGTAGTTACTGATCCTAGCATGCCAAGCTCTCGGAGCCTACTTCAGCCCATACAGTGCCTTTTTAAGCTTGCATACATAATGTTGAAAATCAGGGTGAGCATACCCTTCTGGCTGAACCATATAGACATCCTCTGCTAAGTCACTGTTAAGAAATGCATTCTTAACGTCCATTTGATGTGATTTCCATCCTCTAGCAGTAGCCAAAGCAATCATAGTGCGTATGGTTGCCATTTTGGCAACAGGGCTGAATGTTTCCTCATAATCAAGTCCATACTGTTGGGCATACCCCTTAGTAACCAGCCTGGCTTTGTACCTTTCCACACTACCATCTGACTTGCATTTGATTTTGTAGACCCATTTGTAGCCAATGGTCCTTTTTCCTTCACGCAGTGGCACAAGATCCCATGTCTTATTTTCAGCCAAGGCATTCATTTCTTCATCCATAGTTGCACACTAGTTCTCATTTTCCACTACTTCAGCATATGTACCTGGTTCTTTGATCTCCATCACTTTTGTCATGTAAGCATAATGCTTTGCAGTATAACCACTATATGTCAACCTGTCAACAAGGTATCTAACCCTCGTGAGCGTCTAAGCTGTGGTGCACTGCTCGATTCCCCTCTCTCATGAGGCGGAATGTACCTGCTCTGCCTTGCGCCAGGTGTATAGACAGTTGGAATACCAAGTTCACTGTCTAAAGTGTCAGTAGACTCATATCCAAAAGTCATCCTACTAGGTGTCATCATCCCAGATACATCCTCAGTAACTTTCTCTTTTCCTTTATCCGCGACATCATATCTCCCCCTCACTGACATACTGGTGTTAGTGGACGGTGAGCTCCTCAATCTCCCTGTCCATGGAGATACTGTCTGACTACTAGGTCCTGTCATAGCAGTGCTCTGCTGCATATCAACTGTAGATACATGAGTGGAAGGCATATCCAATGGCACTATTGCCGGTGATACATACCAAGAACCCATCTCATCAAAAATAACATCCCTGCTCACCAAGGTCTCCCTGGTAGAGGGATCATAGCATTTGTATGTCTTCTTCTCTTGCCAATATCCAATGAAGATACACTTATGCACTTTTGGATCCAACTTATTCCTTTTTCATCTAGAATATGCACATAAGCAAGACAGCCAAAGACTTTCATGTGACTTATATCCGGCTTATAGCCATACAGCTTCTCAAACGGTGTCATCTCATGAATACCTGCAGTGGGAGTCCGATTCAAGATATACATGGCTGTCGTAACAGCCTCAGCCCTTAATAGAGTGGCATCTTCTTCTCATTCATCATGGCACGAGCAACTTCCATCAAGACCCTGTTCTTTCTTTCAGCTACCCCATTTTGCTGAGGAGTGTAGCTGCAGGTAAGCTGCCTACGTATGCCATTTTCAGCCAGAAAGTTGTCAAACTCATTTGATACATACTCCCCACCGCTATCTGACCTCAAGCAAGAGATATAACAATCAAATTCCTTTTCAACCTGCTTTTTAAACTACTAAAAAATAGCAAACACCTCATCCTTTGTCTTCAGAATGTAAACCCAAGTATAGCGACTGTAATCATCAATGAATGTAACATAATACTTCGAGCCTCCCATGGATGCATTATGGGTTGGCCCCCAAACATCAGAGTGCACTAACTGCAACGGACGTGTACTTTGCCTTACATGCCTGACAAATGGCAACCTTAACTGTTTACCAAACTGGCAAGCATCACATACATGACCAATATCTAAATATTGGAACTTGGGTAAACCTGTAACAAGCCGTTTTTTCTGCATAATTTGCAGCCTTTGCAAATTTACATGCCCCACTCTCTTGTGCCAAATTTCCAAGTCTCTCATAGTGCCAGAACCATGGGCAAACATGTCTGAATTCAGATCTGGCAAGGTAGTATCAAGAGTAAACATTCTGCCATTCCTGTGACCACGAGCTATTAACTTGCATCCATTATGTGACCACGAGCTATTATGTGAGAAGGCAAGCTAGGAAGCCTTATAGTGCAGTGCCTAGACCAAAGTGACATGTCGTGGTGATGGCAGAGGTCCGCCTCGCATATGCATAGGGAAATGAAAATGTACCTAGTACCAATTTTGTAACATCCCTCAATCCTCACCTCTTAGATTTGATTGAAGGGAAAACTAGTCATACTCAACCTTCCTTCTATCTCACATTCTGTTGATAGATACAAGAAACCCATACTTACATCCCCATTCGATTATGATGAAAGCTCATATCACTCAGAAATTCTTTATGAAGATTGGATTCATCGTGTTGATGAGGCCAAATAGTGTCGGCTGATGAAGATGCATACCTAGGCAAGTAGCCAACAGATTGAGAACTTGAATGGCATGTAGAAATGGTCATCTGCTCTGTTGTAGGAGTCAAACACACTTATGGAAGCACATGACACAACACACCAAGGGAGGTAGGTTTGAAATTGCACCCTGGGGATTTCAATTGAGGAGTCATTTGTTATAGACTGCGAGGTGTCGTCATCTTTTTCACAACCAACTTCCTGCCTAAGGATATTACTACCTTTTCTTGGAGGGAGGCCTGCTATGATATGGAATTTCTTCATTTTCTCCCATAATAGTTTATAATTTTTTTGTTTTTTGTTTATTTTTTCTTTTTTCCTTATTCCAAATTGGTGTTTCCATATTTTCCCAAAGAGCAAGTCGACATGACAGGGATCAAAATCCTTTTCTCTAATGAATTCTTTTTTTCTCTTCTTTTTTTTCTTTTCTTTCTACAAGTAAATGGCAGAGACACCATATATCATAATCATCCAGGCCACATCTATTGGGATTGAAAAGAAAGGTAACAGAATAGGGGCAAGAAGTGGGGGAAAGATGCCAAAATAATGATGCCACCTCCTCAGAATGAGAATAAAAACTATCAGTATTAGTAGTAGCATGAGAAATAGTAATGAGTGACACTTTAAGAAACAGAGGGATAGTCGACTATGATTAACATGATCTCTAGGGAGGAAACTACTTCTTTAGGTGGTAACTATTAATTAGGAAGGGATCATCAGAGGCATCGATGGCCTACACTTGGACAAAGTTGTTAGGGTTGATAGTGAGTACCTTATAGAGGCCCGTCCAACACTACTGGAGCTTTCCTAGTCGAAACTTGCCAAAGTGTGAATCATAAGCAAGGACTAGGTCACCTTCCTTGAATTTTTTGTGATTGATGAAGCTATCAATGTAAATATTTCATTGAGCCTATGTGGCTTTCATACACTGTAAGGCCATCCAATGAGTTTCATCTAAACATTCCAAGTATAGTAGATGGTGCTACATAGGCTCGACATCTCCTAGCCACTTTTTGATACTTACAAAGAGGGCAGTTCTAGCTCGATAGGGAAGATGGCATGTGTGCCCTACACCAATTGAAAAGGTATATGTTCTGTAGCATCCTTATGGGGGAATCTGTACACCTAGAGGGCCTCTATAAGGCAATCATCCCAATCGTGACAATGTCTAGCAATATCGGCCTTGTCAGGATTGAATAAAGGATGCAATTGATAACTTCAACTTGGCCATTGGCTCTAGGGTAGTATGCTCTGGACTTGCAATGGTGGATCTTGTAAAGCTCTGTCAGCTCTTCTATGATTTTATTCAGAAAGTGAGTACCTCTACCACTTACCAGCTCTAAGGGACTACCAAAGTGGGTGAGGATATACTCGTGTAGGAACAAGGAGCTTTGGCTTCGCAACACTTCATCATATAATCAGTACATACCAAAATGTATTTGTTCTAATTCCTTCTAGTTGGAGGGTCGATTGGGTCTATGAAGTCAATGTCCCACTTCTGAAACAGCTTTAGGAGAAGAATGGGCTACAGTGGCATGACACTGGTTTTGGTAGGCTTTCCCATCCGTTGACAAGTACATCACAATGTGTACAGTAACCATAGGCATCCTTGTGGAGTGTAGGCCACCAATAACCTACAAGTAGAGCCTTTCTAACTCTCACTTCTCTCACAAAGTGTCGGCCACATGGCTCATCATGGCATAGTTTCGTTACAATCCCAATCTCATCTCCCACAAGACATCTCCCCAACACTTCATCTTTGTCTTGCTTGTATAATGCGCCACCTAGCAAGGTGTAGGGGACTAATTCTAATAGAAGCTTCTTTTTCTCCCTACTCGATATGCTAGGAGTATATTGTTGTGTAGCCAAGAGGTTGGCAATATCTGCATACGATGGTGTTACTGTTTCAACTAGAATTAAGAAAGCATGAGGGTGGTCCGGATCATCCTACTCCTCTTCTTCAGTCTAAGGGATCCGCAATAGATAATCAGCCAAAGCATGGGAGGGGCCAAGCTTGGTAACCACTTCAAAGTCAAACTCTTGGAACACGAGTAACCATCACATCATTATGCCTTTTACATCAACTTTGTTCATTAGAAAGGATAGCACCTCATGATCCACATAAAACTTGAAGTGTGTCAGCAGTAGGTAGTGTTAAAACTTCTCCAAGGCAAACACCATTACAAGGCACTTTAACTTGGTCACACTATGTAGTTCCTTTCCCGATGAGTAACCTTAGGACTTGCATAGTGGATGGGCTAATCTAACTTTGAAGAGCCTTTCTAGAAAAGGAATGCACTGAAGCCTTCTATAGATATATCAAGAGGTTGTAGGGTGCTTCAATCAGACACTGCTTCAGAGTGTTGAAGGCTTCATCACAATCATCTATCCAAATGAACTCTGCATTTTTCCTTAAGAGCTTATGCAAGGGGCTCGGGGGGGGGTAAGGGAAGGGGGGGGTCACTCATAAAAATATGTATATATAACATGAGTTCAAGAGAAGGGGTTTTTAAAACACCATTTTCATACAATTTTTACATATAGAAGGGTGTCATATAAAGGGGTTACTTACAGATTGAATAGAAAAGGGCTGTGTAAAAAATCATAGATTAGGATATTTATAAATAGGCCATGAACGCACGTTATATAGAGGATATATGTATAGTGAACCCCTCAAGGCAGGGGGCTGTCTTTGTTGCAAAATGTGCAATGAAATGCCTATAATAGCCCACGTGGCCAAGAAATCCCCTCAATTGTTTGAGATTGGATGGTGTTGTTAGAGTTGCAATATTCTCAATGTTTGCAGGGTCTGTGGCTATTCCTTGTGCAAAGACAATATGGCCTAGAAGAACTTCTGAAGAGACTCTAATGATGCATTTTTCCAAATTGAGAGAGATCCCATACTCATGGCATCGATGAAAGCATTGCTCTAAGTGTCCCCAATGCTCATAGACTGGATTGAAGACATAGAAATCATCTGGATATACCTCAATGAGATCATGCAAGTGATTTTGGAATGTGGCCATCATGAATTGTTTTGAAATGTAGCAAGGGCATTATAGAGCCTAAAAAACATCACTTTGTAGGCATAGATACCCCATTTTATTGTGAAGGTAGTCTTTAATTGGTGTTCTTATGCTATTGGACTTGGTTGTACTTGGTAAATCCATCCAAGAGGGAGTAGATCTCATGTCCCCGCCATTGTATCCAATAATTATTCTGTAAAAGGGATAGGAAAATGACCCTCCTTTGTCTTGGAATTCAGATTGCAAAAGTTCACCTATATTTACAACTTTCCATTCTTCTTGGGTACTACCATGATGGTTGAGACCCATTCACTATTGGCCACTAGTTAGATGAACTCAGCTTCTAGGAGTCTCAATAACTCTACTTTTACCAGGGTAGAGTAACTTGGATTCATGTACCCTTGTCTTTGCCTTACAACTTGGCATTAGGTCTATACTGATACATAGTGGGATCAATCCCCTTCAAATTTTTATACGACTATGCAAACATGTTCAAGTTCTCCTTTAGTAGGTCACACAGGACCAATAGCTCATCTTCAGGAAGGATGCTATCTACCTTTACGTGATGTTCATTACTATCTTCATCAACAAAAGTTCACTACTTTTCACCTTCCGCTTTGTGGATGAAGGTCTCGTAGGGATTGCTTTTGGGTATAGATTTGGGTATAGATTTGACTCCTTCAAGGGAGTGACCTCCTCATCTAATGCTTTGCTAGAATGGCAACTTCTTCCTTTCATGGGGACTTGACTGACTCTTTGGGATGCTAAAATGGTATCATGGCTATTTCTAATTGTATTTGAGAGTTAGTTACCTCTTGACTCGAGAACTCATCTTCTGAGGATGCATCTAATAATATCACATAACATAAACCATAAGTTTTGTTCAAGCTACGCAATTGGTGCTTGTTGTCAAGGTGTTGCATCATCATCCTTTCTCGAGAGGGATAGTTTAAGTAGTTAATAATCACTGTTAAAGAAATGCTTATTTTTCTTAATCCATTTATTATAAAGCCTTTACATGTGATGAGATTCATTTACTAGTCAGAAGGGTACTAGAGTCATTCTATCCAACAACATGGGATCTTCAGCTTTGGAAGCCTCTAAGATTTTCTTCTCATTTTTATCTTCTTCTAGTTGGATATATTCTTCCACTTTTCTTTCATAATCATCCTATTCAGACTTTGCCTCTACCTCATCTTTTTCTTCTGTCTCTGGCTCTATTATAGCCATGTAATAAGGAGAGCAGTACATCCATGCCTCTATCCCACTATCAAAGGTAATTTTGAAAGTCGTTCCTGATTCAGGTAAGAGGTATTCACCCATTAATAAGGACTTTGCTTCTTTTGGGAGTTGGCCTACAATGCCCACTATCAAGGACTGTGCCTCTACTTTCTTGGGAAAGATTGAGAGCTTCTTCATCTATTGATGTACCATCTATACCTTCATTGGAGGAGTTTGGTAAGACTTCAATAGATGTGGACCCATTACCCTTTTGCAAGCCATACAACTTCACTATCACCTGTTGGGTCCTTTGCCTAGGGCCATAGTTTCCCCTGAACCAATCTATTCCTGATCTTGCTTCAAAAAGCTGTGATCTTCCTAGTAGTAGAGGATATAAAGTCCCGTAGGATTTTGGTTTCACCACTAGATAGGTTAGCCAATAGTCTCTTCATGCTAGAGTTGTCTTCATATATGGGAGAATGCCCAAAGGCTTAATTCTGCTTAGGTCTGCCAATCTGATAAGTCATTATGTAGGTTGCATACCTTGCAGGCCTAGATCCTTCATTGTCGCATCCATCATTATGTTTAATGATGAGGCTCCATCAATCAATGCATGTATAATAAAACATCCTTCAGTTTAAATGCCAATCTTTGGGGCATCAAGATCCAGAAAGGTGTTAGTCACATCCACTTCTTTTACTAGCTCTAGGGTCTTATTGGACTTAGTGGCAGTTGTGGAAGCGATCCTTAGGCTGCGTCTTCTTGTCAATATGATTTCAAATTTCCTTTAGCACCTAGGGAACAACATCAGTAACTATCAAAATGTTAGGTTTGGTTTGAAGTTGTTTATGTTGTTGACCAAGTCATACTCTTTGATAGGATCATCTACAAAAAAATTGAGCTTTTTAATGTAAAAACCATAATCTCCTAAATGATGCAAGAGCTATGCTATCAGTAGGATGTAAAACTTCTCCAACCAGCTAAGGAATGGGGCAACACCCACTTTCATCTTTATTCTTTCTTCTAGAAGTGGCAACATCTAAACTTCTTCTATTACTAGAGGTACTTCTGCATCATCTATCTCTTAGACCTCTAGTCCTAACTCCTAGATTGTCTCTGTGTCTCGTTGTGGCACTACAATGCTTCGTACTACATTGTTTTGTTTTGTATTGTTCTATTTCTCTATTGGAAGATTAAAATTCATCTTGGGTAGCCTAAATATTTTGATTATAGCCTGATACTTTGGAGGATCTAGAATATGGAATCGGATGTATGAAGAGCAAAGGTGCACGTATAAGTCGAAGGTAATGGATTAGAACATATTGTAATTCAGGGCATCTATCAATGATAGTACAGTTCTTGTCAACAAGGCGCCAACATTCCTTGGAAATAAGCTAAAAGTGCTTCCTCATAAGGCCTCAAGTGCATATCATTAGAGCATGGTAACTGTCTAGTGTTGCTTTAATTCAACTCATCTAGAGTTACATTTCAACGCACTTCAATTGTCAACTCTTAATGTCAGACACATTTTTAAATTGCATCTCTTATTAACTTTGTCTTATACTCCTTGTATCCAATCATGTTCACACATATGCATGGCATACAGATATATTGAGTGTTAGATCTCCTTGTAGATCTCAAGCCTATAATTTTGTGCTTTCAAAAGGCTTGCTTTGGTTTCAAACAATTGTGCTTCTAGCATTCTAAGGAAAGTCTCACTTGATTTGATTTCCATAAGTTCTTTCATCTTGCTATGTTCTTGATCCTTTGGTGATTTGTGGCTTGGCACAATTGCCCTTCGACAGTGGCAAGGCATTAAGCCTTACAACATAGCTTTTTATATATTAAATTATAGGTTCAATGTTTCTCCATGAGCATGTTAAGCATACATAGACCTCAAGTTTAAATTGATTGATACAATGATCAGGTTTTCCCTTCTTGGCATTGTTGAAGATCACATTGTTTCTCTTGGACCACGCAAACTGAACTACTTGTCCACTAAGTAGCCTAATGGGCTTCCAAGTACTAGAATTCAAAACATCACAGTTAGCAAAGAGTGGTGCCATCATCCAAAAATCGCTTTGGAGGTTGGCTCGATTGAGCCACCTCCTCACTTCCTTCCACACTAGGGTGACATGTAAATAGTCCAGGAAGAGGTACTTTTCAATTCCTTCCATGCACCCACAAAAGGGGCATAAGGGTGATATTTTGATTCTCTTGGTGAGCCTTGTGCATAAGGGAAGCTTCTTGATTAGCCTCCATCTCAATGCGTTAATTTTGTATGCAGGAGAGGATTTCTACACACTTAATCCTTATGTTCCAAGTAGCTAGCCTAACCGTTGGACATTCCTTCTTCCACTTTTGGCGTAGATTCATCTGAATTGTTGGTGAGGGGGCCCTAAGGTCTCGTGCAGTTTTGCATTGGTGGAGATGTTTACTCATAAGGCTAGCAAGGTTCCTTTGGATGAAATCCTTCTTTTTGGCTATCGAGATGGGCTAATTTGCTCTTCTAGTTTGCAGAGTATTAGCGAACCAATCAAGCTCAATGCTAGTGAGGTTATCCTAATGTTGGATTTTCCCAAGTATGAACCATCTAGAGTTCTCTCCATCCCATATGTCATTCCATATGGCTATACCTTTGTTGTGTAGAGACTTGGTAAGCTTTGGATTTTGTGGGGTTGGAGCATGTGTTGGGTCATATTCAAATGGAGATAGCCAAATGCTCCTACTCAATGAAGTGTCTCCCTCATTGGACTCTCTTGACTTCTAGTCCATATTTCCAATTAGTCTTTGCCATGTTCCTAATAGTCCTTGTGCTACTTCAGACTGTGGAATCTTGAACTGCCATGCTAAAGCACGAGACAATGTCTTGCCAGCTAAGATTGCTTCAAGCTACCCCCTTCCGTTTTGCTAAAGTTATCTAGTCCCTCATGATTATCATCCATGGTTAAAAGCCCTCCATTCTTTTTAGCAGCCCTATGCTGAGCACTTGCGCCTTCTATAGCAAGCTCTCAAGACCTACTCCCCTCCTACTTTTTTCTTAGTCTTAGGTATGATTTCCAAGCTAATTTGTGGTTGTATTGCTCTGTTCTAATGCAACCAAAGGAACTCTCAATAACTTCTCCAATTGGTTCCATGCCGCATTGCTTAATGGTAGTAGAGAGGCCATGCAAACCATTGTCAAGGTTAGCAAGCACTTGGCTACAGTGAGTTTCCCTGCTATGGAAAAGGGAGCCATTGATGCTAATGGTGGGGCAGATGTCGCCTCCTTGAAGAGAGATGCAACCAAATTAATAATGGTCCAGCCAAATCTCATGGTAGCAAGATTTACCAAGACAAATGACAAATTCACTCTCTCATATTCCTTGTCCTAGTCCATGCTAATCAGACTACAGACTGAGTGCATATTCCTTGTCTTAGTCCATGCTGATCAGACTACAGACTAAGTGCATGGTTTCCATTTATAGGATGAGATTTAGCACTACATCCTAAGTCTCTCTAATATGCACAAAGCCATATTGCTTGCCATGAATCACCTTAGAGAATATAAATTTAACCCTTCTTGCCATCACCTTAGTTAAAACTTTGTAGGAAACTTTAAGTATAGTCAAGGGCCTCCAATTGGATAGCTTTGTGAGATCTTGTGCTTTTGGAATTAGCTTGATCAATCCTCTATTTATAAAGGAGGGCATCAAGATAGAGCTTCTGAATTAAGGAGGGCTACGAGGTCTCTCCCACAAACAACTCAGAGGCCATCCGAGCTTGGGGATTCACCAGGTTTCATGCCATGCATAGCCTCCTTAATCTCATCTAGGGAGTAGGGTCTATCGAGGAGAAGTGCTTGATCAAGGGTAATGGAAGTGGCAACGTCCTTTAGAAAGGCCTCGACCCTCACTTCATAGTCATGGATCTCCAATGGCTTAGTACTTATAATAGAATACAAATGATCTTTAAAAGCATGAGTAATCAAGATTTGTTTACTTATCATCACCCCCTATTAATTCAATGTACATGTGATTGCTTCTTTCTTCTGTTTAGCCCATTAGGGCCAAAAACATGAAAAAATGGTACTTTTGTTAATCCTTTGATTAAGAAAAGAACCAAAAAGAGTCTACCATGTATACAAAAATATGGTATTGTTGTCTCCTCCACTTTGGAGATACTAGAGTCCATTTCATAATTCTCACCTCTTTTTTACCCAAAATATCTAAAGTCTGACATTTTTCGGTAATCTCAAGAGTCCTATTTCCTAACAAAGGTGCCAAAAGATACAATATTTTGAAAATTAAGAAATCTTTTGTAGTTGAAATATCTAAAGTCTAACATGTTTTGGTAGTCCCAATAGTCGTATTCATTGACAACATCTATCAAAAGATATGACAAATATGGGATTTAAAGTTAATACTCGATTATTTGAAAATCGAGATATTTGATTACAAGACTTCTTTTTTATACTTGCATATTTAAGCTATCTTGATTCTCTTTCTTGACCTTCTCTTTGAGTTTATTTCTCTACACAATATGTGTGTTTTTATTCTTTTTCTATAGCTTTCACAAGGCATTTTTCTCGTTCCATGAACTCTCATATTGTCTATAATAAAAGTACATGTGAAACTTGGAAACCCAAAACTTTTATTGTGAATGATTAGCTTACCATCCTACAAAGGCTCCCACAAAGGGGAAAAAAGTGAAACAAGAGAATACACCTCAAGAATATTTGCTTAGCTTTAGCATTTTTATATGGCTAGGGATATATACTTGCCTCCAAATAAATATATTTCTCTATAAATATACAATAAGTTTTGATACAAGTAATAAATATATTTTTTATTATATTAGAGAAAGTAATGAAAATGTATTTTTTTTGCAAATATCTTTCCATAAATAAGTTTTGAGCACACTCTATGGAGAGATTAAGTGGTACTTTCTAGGACATTAGAAGATATTAGAGACACATTGAAGTTCTTGACAAGAAAACATAAGTTTAAGATATAAGCTCTTATGATAGCTCTTGCATAACTTGGTTTATAACAACACTTGCAAAACCTAGTTGTGTATACCTAACTCACAAACTAGAACAAAATAAAGATATAAGATCGAGTTCAATAGTGTAAACACATTATAAGTTTTTGACAATAAAATACAACTTCTGGATACATGTTCATGCTTGATGGTGTACACCATTGATATTTTTTTAAAGTATTATTTACTTTCTATAAGTTATTGGCTATTATATTTTTTGAGCCAAAAATATATAAACCATTAATAATTTAGTCTTGCTCATTAGCACTTCTTGTGAAGAAACATTTAGAAAAACTTCATATACTTCAATATGATTCTAACAATGAAAATATTTTTAATTTATATATCCAAATTATTTTATTATATCATGAGTTACAAGATGTGAGTGTACATATATAAAATAATAATCTACAATTGGAGTATATTCCTATGATAATAATAAAAGTAATAAATAAATATTTAAAAGATAAAAACTACAAGAATTTTTTTTTTCATACTTTTCTCAAGTCCTTTTTAACTATATCTAAGATGCTTTATTTTTCTAAGATTTTTTAGATTTAGAGCAATGGTCACTATTGGATTCAATTATGTGATATGATCTTTATTTTTAATAAGACCTTAAATTGTTAAAATTTTATTTTTTTTCAAAAAATGCAAAACTTACTTGTTGTTTTAAAAATATTTAAATACTAAAAATAAACATGAAAAATGAGAAAAAATAACCAAAAATAGAACTTGTAAAATATAATGTGCTTAGGAAGATTAAAGCATTATCAACTCCCCTAATTGCATGGTATCTTACAAGTCTTATTTTTTTGGTGCTATTTTCCCAACGAATCCTATATAGCTAAAGGTATTTCAAGTGCTTATTCCTTCTATCCCAAAGTATGCATATATAGTTCACTAATTCAATGAGTCCCTAAGCAACACTATATTAGGGAATTTTGAAATTTCCATGCACTTTGGGAACCCCTAATACATTTATTATATGACCATGGTCAAATCTTATTGTCTGACTTAAAGGTGGATTCTACCCTAAATATTATATAAGCTACCTTTTCAAATCCCACATTCAAATATGGATCAAGATTTAGCCATGTGGTCAAATATTTATCACTTATTTGAAATTGGGACTTGGAAAATGTTCAAAATCTCTAATATGGTGTTAAGGGGTGATGGAGATAGGTACGTACAAGACTTTGCCCAATGTTGAGGCAATCACTGCCACCTCATCGACTAGCCATGGGAGGTGCGTACGAGCACCTCGTCAATGGTAAATGAAGAAGACCACGAAAAGGCGTAGACATGATTGCCTCTGTGTCCCACGATCAAGGCAAGGACCTAGTCCCTCTCTATCCTCCATCCCAAGAGAGCCAAATAGAAGCCCTTTACAATGAATTTAATTGGACAAGGTTGGCATTACCTTGGTACTTTACGTCAAAACATCTCGTGAAGTCATATTCCATAGGAGGGTGACCCATTAAAATACAGGTATATATGTGTCACTAGCAATGCAAAATTTCTATTGGACTATGCCATTAGACAAAGCTACCACTACCTTATGTATTTTCACTCCTTGTAGCACTTTGCTCTTGCAGGTTTTATTGTGCGTTGCTTGGTCCTTCCTTAGGGCCTTCTTGACTTTGGCCATGTTCGTCTCATAGTATTGCACTACCAGTGTGTAGTTGAGCGTTTGGCTTTGGGGTTGGTCATGCATTGCTTCCATTTGCTATCTCTTTGCCTAGGTAGTCTACATGTATTTGTGATGACTAGCACTTGGTGTAGTGATAGGACTTAAATGGTCCATTGCCTCCAGGTTAAGCCATAGCGACTTGTCAGATGTGTTAATCTCCAACTCTTGCGTAATGATTAATGAGTTTGGAATGAGCCTTGAGGCTTTTACCTCGCTTTATTAGGCATCGTCTAAAAAATTTAATCATGTTTAGAACAACTAGTGCTGCTTCGCGGTCTCGAGCAGCGAGCAAAGTTGCGGCAACTTCACTCAGCAATCCATTTCTCATCTTTCTCTCTCCTCTTTTTCCTCTCCATTTCTAAATTTTTAATTTACTCTCTCTCTCTTCCTCCCAAATTCCCTATGTCTATATTCTCTCTCTCTCTCTCTCCTTTTATTCTCCCCCATCCTCTTTTTCCTTTTTTTCTTCTTCTTTTCTCTCTCTCTCTCTCTCTCTCTCTCTCTCTCTCCTTATCTTCTCTTTGCGTTTTTCTTCTCTCTCTCTCTCTCTCTCTCCTCTCTTTTCCTTCTCTCTTTCTCCTCTATTTTTATTCTCTCTCTTTTTAAATTTTATCTTTCCTCTCTCTATAATTCTCTCTACATGTTCTCTCTCTCTCTCTCTCTCTTCTTCTTCTTCTTCTTTTTCTTTCTTCCGCCCCCCTTAATCTCTCTTAACGTATGTAAATTTTATCTTTTCTCTATATATAATTCTCTCTTTATGTTTGTATTCTCTCTCCTCTTCTCCTCTCTCTCTCTCTCTCTCTCACATTTTATTCTCTCTTTGTCTCTCTCTCTCCCCCATTTTTCTTCTCCTCCCCTTTCTCCTAATTTTTATTTTTTTCTTATCTCTCTCTCTCTCCTCTTTTTTTTTATTTTTTTTCTCTCTTTAATTTTTTAATTTTTAATTTTTTAAAAATTTTATATTTCCTCTCTATATTTGTCTCTCTGTGTTCAAATACTCTGTCTTATACTTGTTTTCTCTCTCCTTTTCTTCTCTATGTCTCTCTCCCCTTTTTCTCTTCTTTTCTTTCTCTCTCTCTCTCTCTCTCTCTCTCTCTCTCTCTCTCTCTCTCTTAAATTTTATATTTCATTTCTCTATAATTCTTTCTATCTATTCCCCCCCTCTCTCTCCTCCCCTCTCTTCTTTCTTTTTTGCTCATTGTATATTTCTCTCTCTCTCTCTCTCCTTATTTTAATTTAAAAAGGTTTAAATTAGAAAGTTTAATCTAACTATGAGAGAGAGAGAGAGAGAGAGAGAGAGAGAGAGAGAGAGAGAGAACCTAGGCCCTACACATGAGAGAGAGGAGGGAAGGGGGAGAATAAAAATATTTAATCTAAAAAAGACTATTCTATTTCCTCTTTTGCCCCTCCTCTCTCGTCTTCTTCTTCTCTCTCTCTCTCCCTCTCAAAGTGCGTGAAAAATTATGTTTAAAAAACTTTAAATTAATTTTTAAAAAATTAATTAAAAATGTTAAATTAAAAATTTTAATCTAACTGAGAGAGAGAAAAAAAACCCTAGGCCCTACACATGAGAGAGAGAGAGGGGGGGAGAGAGGAGAAATTTAATTAAAAAAGGGAGGGGGAAAAAAAAGAGAGAGATTATAATTGAGAGAGAGAAGAAAGTAAAATGAATTTAATTAAAAAGGGGAGAGAAAAAAGAAAGAGAGAGATTATAAGTGAGAGAGAGAAGAAAGGGTTTTAATTTAAAAAATAAAAAGAGGGGGACCCGAGGAGATTAAAGGGAAGGCTTTAATGGAAAAAATGAGGGGAAGAGAAAATAAGAAATTACACTTGAGAAAGTGGGGATGGGAAAAGGTCGGGATGGAAGAAGGTTTTCATTGAAAAAGGGAGGTTTAGAAAAAGGGTAGGCTCTAGGAATTCAGAAAGCCCTTTGGAAATTAGGGGCTATGTGAACTTATAATGAAAATAATATAGTAAAATAATATAACATAAGATGATTTCAGCTTTTACAGCTTCACACATCAGGAGGCAATCATTCGGTGGGAAAGATAATATACAGTCAAGCACTCGAGAAAGTTTGGCTGTACCACGTCTCTCCGAAAAATTGCGCCGTGGTGTGCAAGGCAAGCATCCCCACAACCGCCCCCCGCCCCCTTCCTCGGGTCCCTTTTCCCCCTCTTTATAAACAACATGATTTTCTTCCCGTGTCTATAGTTTTGTTTTCCTTCATCTGTAAGCTCAATATCTAGCTGCAACAATCAATCATGTCTCCCTCTCCATCCTCAAGCTCAATCTCTTCTTCCTCTTCATCATCCTCTCCTTCCGAAACCTCCACGGATGCTCCAGTCCGAGCTTTTGATTCGATGCATCTTAATAATATTCAGGAGCATGGCAAACGAATGAAGATTTGTGGTCACAAGCAGGTGCAGCTGATGCATCAATATCGATCTAGATCTCCCCATCACCATTACCATGACCACGGCCACAGGCACCACTGCTTACCGCAGGCTCGTATGAAAATGGAACGGGGTATACATGCTAATCAGAGCATGGGCCGTATTTATATAAGTACTCAAGTCACAGAGTTCCTGAAGCCTCAATCGTTACCTACTCAGAAGAGTCTTGTATTGTAGCCAATGGCTGGTAAGTGTTTCTGCTCCACCTAATACATATTTTCTATTCTTTATGCTTGCAAGTAGCTTTATCAAGTAAGCATAGCGGCACAAGTTGCCCACGTAACAAAGGACAATGCTATCACGCGCTGATTCGCCTTTTAATGCGCAATACTAAACAACATAAAGACTCGAGTGGTTAGCCTCTTTTGCATTGTTACGGTGTCTTGCGTACGTGTGTTTTCTTGTTTCGAAAAGATAGGTAAGGAGAGAGAACTACTTATGGAGTGTATGCCTATGTCCACAAGCTTGTTTATCCTCCATAAAGCATACTTTCTTCATGATGCTACTACGACTTTCTCTTCTTCTTTGCCTTATCAATAGGCCTAGCTAATACATCCCACTAGTAGTAGACTAGAAACAACATGGTGAGGTGTGTCTCTCGATGCTTGGTTGTGCCTAGAGGTAGCCAAAGGGTTATTGGAGTTCTTTGCCTTCTTGTAGATGTCTTGAAGTGCGTTAATGGGGAGAGCTAATATACCTCATTATGATACTTCATTGGTGACCCAAGCATGTCCTTATGCTCCTCCCACCATCTTTATTCCCACATCACATCCAGCTTCTCCTTAAGCTCTAGCTCTTGTCATTGCCACAACTTACACCTTCAGACAAGGATGATCATGGTATAAAAGATTTAAGTTTTTCTTAGACTTGTAGTAGCATATTGGTTGTGCAAATGAGTGACCTTAAAACAAAAATGATGCTTTATCAAATTCAAATGCATGATTAGAAGCCCAAATATTCTCTTGAAAGTTAGAAATTTATGTTTTTCTTTTTGAAGGCTATTATGCAACAATATTGGGAGGTGTACTAGGATCCAAGCTCTTTAATCCCTAGTCACAATCTTGACTTGGGTGGAATTAAAATGTAGTACAAGTGTAAGCCTATGAAAACAACCAAGTCATCCCAACGCACATGAGCCTTGCCCTAAATCATAGGGTGTATTTAGATAATGTGTTGGGAGATATCTCTAACATTCGACCCTTCCTCCCCTTTGAAGGGTCATGATGAAATTGAAAAGGGGGTATCCCATGGTTGCAAAAAGATGTCGAGGATGTGAGATAACAACCAAGCTACATCTCCACTAGCTACACCTAAAGTGTCACTATGAGGGATGGACCATGAGTAAGAGATGGAGCAAGGAGCCATGGGATATTCCAGCCCATACAGGTGCAGTGGTTGCAATTTTTGGATATTATTCATTATCAGAATCACTACTGCTTTCTATATAGTATATTTCTTCATCTGAATCAGTGGAGGAATAATCTGTTAGATTTTCATTATATAGCATGTTTAATGCTGTTTTATTTTTCCTTTTTGGACATTCATTTGCATAATGTCATTTTTCTTGGCAAAGCCAACATTTACATTCTTTGACTTTGTTGGGTTGTTGTTTTCGTCTTTTTAAGATCCTTTTATTCCTAAATCTAGGAATGAATTTCTTGTATGTCTTTTTAGGATAAAATTTCCTATTGTATTTTTTTTTATTTTTCCTTTTAGGATATGGAGTTCGAATGTCTCCAAATATTAGTTGTTGACTATTTGTCGGACAACATAGTCCTTGCTTAACGTGTTTGACTATTAGTCTTTCTTGTTGTGCATTTCTGCACCAAGTATTTATACTTTGTCTGGCATATCTGATCCTGGCACCTAGGGTGTCAGTTCTATCTTTAAGCCATGTTTTATATCCCCAAGATAATCTTTGATTATAGGGATATGGTAATTTTGTAAAATATAGTTCTTTGGCATTGTTTAGGCGTTCATCTCCTAAACCTTGGTAGTAAAATTTTGAGAATGCACATGTATAGGAATTAAATCCACACATGGTTCTCACTTTTAAGAGTTGTAAGATATGCCAGACAAAGTATAAATACTTGGTGCAGAAATGCACAACAAGAAAGACTAATAGTCAAACACGTTAAGCAAGGACTATGTTGTCCGACAAATAGTCAACAACTAATATTTGGAGACATTCGAACTCCATATCCTAAAAGGAAAAATAAGAAAAAATATAATAGGAAATTTTATCCTAAAAAGACATACAAGAAATTCATTCCTAGATTTAGGAATAAAAGGATCTTAAAAAGACGAAAACAACAACCCAACAAAGTCAAAGAATGTAAATGTTGGCTTTGCCAAGAAAAAGGACATTATGCAAATGAATGTCCAAAAAGGAAAAATAAAACAGCATTAAACATGCTATATAATGAAAATCTAACAGATTATTCCTCCACTGATTCAGATGAAGAAATATACTATATAGAAAGCAGTAGTGATTCTGATAATGAATAATATCCAAGAATTGCAACCACTGCACCTCGAAGATAACGAGGATAGTAAGATATTTGAAAGAGATATTCTCTTTGATAAAGATATCTTTCAAAAGATATCAAAAGATAAACCCAAAGATACATCAGAAAAGGCGTTTGTTCGAGAATGGACAAAGCTATTTAACAGAGAAAATGTAATTTACTACGGACTTAAGGTTCGAGAACAATCAATTGATATTGCGCACACTAAGGCAAACATCAATCTTCCATTATTGTTAGCAAATGATATCAAAGAAAAAATGAAACATATACCAACGAAAGATCGAAAGAAAATTGGCTATATACACCTCGGAGGGGTACATCTAATAATAAAATCACACTAAAGAACGGGAATAGATACACCGTTAAAACTAGCTATCCTAGATAATAGGATAATTGACAGACGAAATGCTCTACTAGGAATAATGCAAGGAAATCTTGCATATCAACAATTAGGATTTTATTTATATCCTAGATATACAATAAGCATGTTAGACGCCAACATAGATAGCACTCTAACATTAGCTTACAAATTTGAAAACTTTGACATGTTCAAACAGGGAACCAAACCTTTTAATATACACTATGCTATTAGTTATGCATATTAACAAATAGCGTACATTCAATAAAATTCAAAGATAGAGATATTATCTCTATAGATGAAATCTATTCTTTATTCGAAGAAATAGAAATGCCTAGCATAGACAGACCACTGTTATTAGATAATGAATGGGATCTTGATCTTTCAGTCAAGCCCACTTCATCAGAGAAAAATGAAGAACCCAAAACATATATTGATGATCGAAGTTTCCTAAAACGAAGCCCAACCATCAAACATATTAAAGGGGGAGATGATGAAAATTATCATATAAACAAAGGAAAATAGATAGCAGAAAACAGTCAACCAGTAAGTAATAATAATAAAATAACACACTTCAGAATAACAGGAGAAATATTCAATGGACAGCATTGGAAAGAAGCAATGTTTCTGATAGATACAGGAGCACACGAAAATTATATAAATAATGAAATTGCTGATAATCTAACAAAAATCAAACTCCATAAGAAATACGAATATATACATTTATGGACAGGAATAACAGCTACAGCCGAAGAAGCAGTAGAAGCTAGATTAAAGATAAATGATCAAATTATTGACCTCACAATGTTAGTAGATCAAATGCTAACTAGAGAATACCCACTAATCCTAGGAATGAAATTCCTAGAACAAGATTGCCAATCCTATAAAATAGAAAATGGTTGTTTAACCATCCAAATAAAAAATGTTACAATAAAAACATATAAAAAGTAAATGTTTAAGAAAGTACATACACTTTCTTTACAAAATAACATTTACATAAAAATCAAAATACAAACCAAAGAAATCGAAAGAGAATTCGACGCATACTTAGATAACGGATCATTCATATCCACATGTAAGAAAGAAGTAATACACGCAGACGAATGGATAAAAGATGATAGGCTACAAGTCATAGGTAAGGATATGTTAGGACACGAGACCACCTATAACCTACTAGCTAAAAACCTAAAAATCATAATAGAAAACATATTGATAAAACTACCAGTAATATATCAAAATAATAAAACTGGAGTAGATATTATTCTAGGAAATGATTTCTTTAATTTATTTAAAGAATATAGACAAACATAAGATTTAATTACTTTCATCACACCTTGCGATGAAAAGATAACAACTAAAAGATTAGAATACGGTATAAATAGAATAGGACAGCATGAGAAAATAGAATTTGAAATACAACTCTGGACAGATAAGTTAAAGGAACTATATTCAGAAAATCCCTTAGAATTTTGGGATAAACATAGAACTTATGCAAAACTAGAACTAATTGAACCAAAAATAATAAAATGTAAACCAATGATTTACTCACAAGTAGATCAAGAAGAATTCAAAATACAGATAGATGAATTACCAAAACAAGGACTAATTAAGGAATCCAAAAGTCCTCATAGCTCGCCAACATTCATGGTGAGAAATCATAGTGAAATCAAACGGGGTAAAGCCCGAATGGTTGTCAACTATAAAGCACTCAACAAGCAATTAAAATTTAACGGGTATTATTTACCCAATAAACAATTGTTGCTTGATAGAATAAGGCATAAACATATATTTTCAAAGTTCGATTGTAAATCGGGTTTTTGGCAAATAAAGCTCGAGCCGCAATGTACTGAATTAACTGCCTTCAGTACACCCCAAGGCCATTACGAATGGCTTATACTTGCTTTCGGCCTCAAGAACTCTCCTCAAGAGTTCCAACAATGGGTCGACAACATATATAGAAAAATATCTGAATTTTATATAATCTATGTCGATGATATACTAATTTGTAGCAAGAATAAAAATCAACACAATAAACATTTAGAAATGTTCCTTCAACTATCCAAGGAAAATGGTGTCAATTTGTCCATTAAGAAAATGGAACTCTACAAAACAAAAATTGACTACTTAGGCTTTGTCATCGACCACGATGGCATTGAATTACAAAATCATATATCCGAAAAGATAATAAATTTTCTGGATATATTAGAAAATACAATGCAATTACAAAGATTTCTCGGATGTGCGAACTACGCCGAAGAATTCTTTAATAATTTAGCAAAAGACCGATCACCACTTCAGTCTTTGCTAAAAAAGAATACAAAATGGCAATGGCTAGATGCCCATACACAAGCCGTTCAAAAAATTAAATCCCAATGCAGAAATTTCCTTCGACTATCCCTACCAAGTAATAATGGTCAGTTAATAATCAAAACAGACGCTTCAGAAAATTTCTGGGGGGGTATATTAAAAGAAAAAATAGAAGAAACAGAAAAAGAAAACATATGTAGATATTGCAGTGGAACATTCTCCACTACAGAACAAAGATATCACTCAAACGAAAAAGAAATACTAGCAGTCAAAAGAACCATAGAAAAATTCAATTTCTTTTTATTACCTACTAAATTCATTGTCAGAACCGACAATACACAAGTTAAAGGAATGATTAGAAATAAATTACCAATCATGCCTCAATACAACAGGTTAAGAAGATGGCAACTATTCTTTTCCTATTATGACTTTGATATTATTCATATTGCAGGTGTTACTAACATCTTTGCTGATATTTTGACCAGAGAAGCAGCTTGTTCATAAAATGGAGAATCTCGAAAAAGATCTTAAAGAAGTCAAAAATATACTAGCATTAGCTACTATGAAAATAGAATCTTGTATAGAAAGATTCAATAAACTAAAAGGTGAAATTGTTTTACCGATACTAATCCCTGCAGGAAAGAATCCTGACAAAAAGGATTATATTCCAGAACCCGAAAAGGGTCATATTCAGAATCCTGTATCAAAGGATTATAAAAAGAGTTCCGAGAGGAACCATAACTCTACTAGTATACGTATTGATAATACGAACCTTATTAAAAATAAGGACTATCATACTACTAGTACCAGTATTCAAAGTTCTGAAAAGAACTATAAATCAACTAGTACCTCTACAGAAGATAAGAGCCTTATCAAAGATAAGGACTATAATACTACTAGTAGCAGTACGCTCATCAAGCCAGAATAAGAAGAATATGCTTGTATCAACACTGCCAACTTCAACGAAGAATATGTAGCAATCACCGACTTTGTAAAACAAGTCAACAACCAAGGATACTACATCAAAATACTACTCTCACAATACCCGAGAGTCATCACTCTGCCCAAGGCGGACCCCATCATAATCCAGAAATTATTTTATTTTGGATTTATAGATCAGATTTATACAACAAGTAGTTGTGAAGAAATTTCACAGCTTCCTTATATCTTCCAATGGGGAGCAAATTATATCCTGGAAAAGGATTTAACTGCTCCGTTAAATATCAAAATATTCAATGCAACTCCAGAACTCGGATTCCCCAAAGGAATTCATTTTGGAATAATCAGAAAGATAACCAAGCAAGAAGCCATAACCAAGGAACGAGTTACTAAAGAAGGTTTACTGCACACCAACAGTTTACCATACAAAAAGGTGCAAGGATTAGCAATAATCCTTAAACAAATGAGAAAAATATTACACGAAGGAAAAGGACACATCATTAGTAAAGTATACAAACAGGCGGATGTGACTTTACTACTACAAGATTACTCAGAAATGAGTAATAAAGATAGAGAAACACTACAAAAAGTCATCAGTGAAATTGGCGAAAATAAAGACAGCTCCGAAAAATGCCGAGCCCTTTATTGTCGTAATAATCTAATCATACCAACTGTGAAAAGTGCGTACAAATAATACGTCCTTTTCAAGAAATGTAAAAGGTGAACCGCCCTTATAACCGGTCACCATAACAAAAGTGACATATGATCACTTTATTCTCCACTATACATAAAGTAAAACGTGTCAATATGCCGCGTTCCTTTATTCCAAACGCACTCACCTTCCAAAGCCTATATAAGAGCCTGCGCTCATTTGAAGAGAGGGGGAGCGGAGAAGAGCTCAGAAGCACGAAAGAGTGATACACCAACACTCTGGGGAAGCTCTGAGATCTCGAGCACGAAAGAGTGATACACCAACACTCTGGGGAAGCTCTGAGATAACCTCATAATGATGAACTAACTCTCTACAAGAGAGATTAGTCATAACTTCTAGCAAGCCTATATTCCTATTTCAGTCCTTTACTTCCTGTAATCTTCTTCTCATTTCATATAATATATAGCATTTGGCTTCTTCAATCATCTACATCTCCGTGTAAAGAAATCAATCGGCGATTGTGGTGTACGACGACTAAGTCTATCCGGAAGGGGGAACGCGTCGCAAGATTCTATCCCGCAACACACCAAGAAGTCGTTTGGTCCTAAGGGCGCTAGGTAGATACGTCACCGCTATGCTCAAAAATTTATTGAAGGTGTTAAATCTTGTATGTTAAAATGAATAGAGAATGATAGAGGTTAAACGAAAGGATGAAAAGGAATTAGGTACGCTAGAGTAAAAGTTATGCACTAATCTCTCTGCACTATATGATTTTAATGTATGGCTTCCTCACAAATTGGTGCCCACATCCTAAGCTCAATCGACTTGTCCTCAAGCACCTCCCTAATGAAGTTATACTTATCATTACAATAGATGCAAACCAAGAAGCAACTAAAATCGTGTCAATTGCACCACTAGGAAGACCAACAAAGCTACAAACTAAGAGTTACAATAGTAGCCAACCAATGATAAACACAATTCCAAACGGTCAAAATTTTGATATCCACAAAAATGGTTCAAACACTCCTCATGCCATGCTAATTCTTTGTGATTTTTATGTAACATCTTGGTGAAAATTTCCAAGCAAACATAGCTCCCAAAATATTTCATAGAGACCACCTTTTAGGTCTTCTAGATAATTGATATTCCTTTCTATAGTGTGAATATAGAAACTCAATGGAATGACCAATTTGTATGCTTCAAGTATCAAAATGATTTCTCTACATCATACTCAAAATAACCAATTCACAAATTTTGCAATGTGAATGCGCTTACCCGAGTGGTTCAAACTAAACTAGTTCAAATGTATCCAACATTTGGAAACAACTCTAAATGGATATTTTTCTAACTAGTTCAATGACTTGTGAAGTGTGAGAGGGTTTAATAAATCTAGTTCATTGAAGTGAAGTATGAAAGCGATTACTTTGTGAATTAAAGTTTAGCTGAACGAAGCTTAAAAATGAATAATCAACAAGAAAATGTTGTTACATATGCAAAAATAACATGAACTATGCAAGACATCATCATGCTTAGCTACCTTTAAATTGAGCGAAAATTGCTCTTTCATTTGATTAAGAACTTCAAGCTCTTAGAAAAGCCATAATACACAGATTTCAATCTCTCTTCTTCATCGATTAGAGATTTAAGCAAGCCTCCCGTTTCATTGCTCGACCAAGCCTTCTGCTTTTCCAACAAGCCGACTCTTTGCTTTTCCAAAGAAGCTAACCCCCTACTCAAAAAATAAGCTGCCCTTATGCTTAAGTAGCCCCTGTGCTTACATACATCAACAAATGAACCAAAACTATTCTCGAGAAATTTGAAAAACCAACTAATTAACGTTGATTCTGGTCTCTATTGACCATCCAAACACTCCGAATTTGGACTATGGGAATCCCTTTTAGCCAAGCTTCAATGGCTCCCTTAATTGAAACACATGTTTTTACTTAAAATTAGAGAGCTCCTTTGAGAAGTAAGGATCGATTGCATGATAGGCCTTGACTCCTATATCTCGAGATAGGCAGTGACTCTACGCACTCCTCACTCAAAGCTTGAGCTCCCACAAAAGTTTCTCTAATACTCGGTGAGAGGAAATGATGGGCAATGGATGAGAGAGAGAGAGAGAGAGAGAGAGAGAGAGAGAGAGAGAGAGAGAGAGAGAGAGAGAGAGAGAGAGAGAGAGAGAGAGAGAGAGAGAGAGAGAGAGAGAGAGAGAGAGAGAGCACATAATAAGTTTTTGTGTGGATACTTCATTACCTTATTCTTAATTATCTCTACATGTTTATAAATATACAATGTGTGCTCATCAAAACTAGGGCCACTAGTATTTACCTCAATGGAAAAATTCGATATCACATCTCTATATATCTTTCTAAGGATATTTTTACACTCCCTAATTACCTTCCCTTACATAGAAAATGACATTCATATTGAAGGTTCTACACATTTTCTTCTCTTAGAATTCAACCAACCCCTCTATAGATTAATACATAAATTGGATACATAAATTACATCCACGATGTAGCTATAGGTCAAAACATTTGAAAATAGGTGATTAATTACATGTTACATTAACAAATGTGATGTGCTTTACCATAAGGGTTGGCATTCCATGCCACCAACTCTCATCAATATGGATGTGCGGGTAGGGTTGTCTAGGGTCTTGATTCTAAGTGTGGTGGTATGTAATAATAAGGTGCATGAATGAGCCTTGAGCTTTATTTATAAGATCCGAGGGACACATTCACACTTGGTCACCTAGTGACCTAAGACTAGCCAATGTTATACGTGCCCATCTAGGATGTCCAAGGATATCATATTTTATTTGTTACTAGTTTATCACTCTTATCATTTCATTATGGGATAGAAGTAGGGGAATGCGAGTCTCAAAAGTTTGAATTTATCATGTGAGCATGCATGTTGATCAACTAAATAATGCATACTAGCCTTTCCACTTACGTTTTTCCACTAGCATAAAGGTCAAGCACTAGTTAATAGTGTCCTCTTTTAAAAGTTGGAGTATTAGTATATTTTTATAAAATTTATCTATTCTTGTGTTTCCATATCCTTCAAAGGAACATGATGATACTATAAATTATGCTCATTTCAAATAGTGGATTGCCAAAGGGGCTAAAGGTGAGTTCAAATCTCACATCCACTTGAATAGTAATATAATGTAAAAAATGTTTGTGAGGTTACTAACTAGAATGTTTAATAATGGTATAAGA
This sequence comes from Lygodium microphyllum, assembly GCF_053477565.2. Classification (NCBI taxonomy): domain Eukaryota; kingdom Viridiplantae; phylum Streptophyta; class Polypodiopsida; order Schizaeales; family Lygodiaceae; genus Lygodium; species Lygodium microphyllum. The sequence goes on along the minus strand of NC_141160.1, from coordinate 25,501,190 downwards.
AAAGCAATCTATCCATTTTTATTGAAAGATAAGAAGTTTAAATCAATGATACCGCAAAGAAAAGTCCTCTCAGGCAAAAAAAATACAAAGTAGAGAGAAAAAACAAGTACTTTATGAGCTCCAAAGCTAGAAATTTCCTTTGCGTACATGAGTTTATTGAATCTAAAAGAGTACATATTGGACTAGTGATTGTGCCAATATAGATTGCTTTTGATGGGATGTGATGGCACAATATTTCTTTGTTGCACACAAGCCTTTGTGTGATGCAAATTCGTGATGCAAATTCCTTACGAGTATTTATGATTCAATACCTTTTTCTTTGGATATATAAGTCACATATGGTTCTTGTACACAAATGAGGCAAGAATAATGTAGCTTGATTGCATTGGGAACATCCTCCTCGATGAACCTACGAAGGAGGATCAACAAAGTTTTTGAGTACTCAAAAGGCCAAAAATTCATGAACTTATCATGTGAACGTACATCTCTAGCCAACTAATGCACTTAGCAAGATTCAAACCCTAACCTCACTACTATGAGTACAATTATAAGCAACTAAGCCATCAAGTTTGAATGTTTAGACCTTATTCTTACTTGATGTGATATAAGATAGGCCATCTTAGGCTAAGTGATGGATTACCATATCTATGTTCTTCAAAAGGATGTAAATTGGATCCAAAGATTTATTTTTAATGAGGGGTTTAAGATCTTGGAAGTGTTTGATTAGAGACAATGCTATCAAGATATACTTAATGGACCTAAAATACCTCACCTTGCCCATGGCGCCTTATGATGCAAGATTTTGAATCTACCAATTGCATATCAAGGGCCAATTAGTTTTGTTCAACAAGTGCTTTAACAAGAATTTCATCTTACCATTTCCCTATCCTTAAAGAAGATCAACATTAATTGTCAGTATTAACAAATATTGTCCCTCCATGGATAGCCAACAAGAAAGGGTGAAAAGTTGGAGAGCTACCTTTGGGGACACTTGTACTCAATTTGGACTTGTGGATTCAATTACACATACTAAGTCTAACACCTAGTGTAGGTATATACCTTGTCATTCCTCACCAAGGCAAAAGAACCACATAGAACCCATTCTTTTATCAAGAATTTCAACAAGTCTATAAGGCCAACAACCTACATAATGTGGACTGGTGTTCCACACACGTGAAGATGCACACAGAACTCTAGGCCGCTTTGTAGTAGCTTCACTCACACACACACACACACACACACACACACTCTCTCTCTCTCTCTCTCTCTCTCTCTCTCTCTCTCCCCCAATTCCCTATGTCTAGAAATTTTTGCTTCTCTGTCTCTACCCCTAATTCTCTTTATAAATTCTTTCTCTTTCCACCTCTCTCTTGGCATTTTGTTTCATTTTATGTTCTCTCATCTCCTTGTTTCCTCTCTTTCTCTCTCTCTCATTATAAAACTGTTAACTTTTGTAATAGAGAATGCTAGATTTACATATAATATAATCTATATATCACTGTAAAACACATGCTTTGCGTAATATTTAGAAGTCTTCCCCCTCCCCCTCTCATTATAAAACTTAAAAAAATTGTAATAGATAATTCTAGATATACATACAATATCATCTACACACGACTATAAAACACATGCTTCACGTAATATTTAGAATCTATTCTCTCTCTTCTCTCTCTCTCTCATCAAACTTAAAACTAAAAGTAATCTATAAAGTTTGTAACATATAATACTAGATATACAAACAATATCTTTTATGCACCAACCTCTTAAACTTTCATCTATACATGACCATAAGAAAACACATTCTTGTTTCATATGATATTTAGAAACAACAATATTGTATTAAAATGGATCAAAGACCAAGCATTACATAGAGGTCTATTCAAAACAAAGTTGTCTCCTTTTTTGAGGAATCATTTTTATCTCCAAGTAGGAAATTCATAGGCAAACTAACCTTTGATGCTAGCATATTTGGCCAATTTCTAGTGTTTATGCCATGAAGGAAAGGTATAAGGCATCCTACTTTCCATTAGCAATCCATGAAGGCCGGGTTTAATGCATCCTAATTTTTGTCTATGCATAGCAAAAACTTCATCCTTGAGCAAAACATGTGAGTATGAATCATGAGCTGATCCCACAGTTTTTGTTGCTAATGGCATAGGGGCATCGATGCGATAGTCTTACCTTTCTTTTTGGCACATATATTTGAATAAAATCATAATATAAGTAAATGCAACAACTAACAAAGACAATTTCATTTCAAAAATAGCAATACCTGATCAAACATTTATGAATCGTCTAGGAGGTACTCTTAGACATTGATGCAATGTCACAAAACAACCCAAATCCTTGAATCCATATTTAAACCAATGCCTCGTTATCTTATTAGTATAAGAGCTTTGAAACCTTCTTCTTCTGGTCAACCTCATACATATGTAGTTGAAAGCATTGGGTGTATCCACAATGTACAACTTTGATAGAAACTAGTAGCTTAATGTCCATCTTGACATCATTATGGAAACACTCAACAACTTTCACAAGCTTCCTTCTTATAATATCATTGTTCATTACTGCACAGAGAATGCATTGTAGCTTCTTTTTATACTCAGAAGTTGTTGGGTAATAGCCCCACTCTAGGGTATGCATATGCAAAAGTCAAATAAATACTAAAACACACAATATTTTCCATCTCCAAAAGAGTATATCCTAACCAAATATGGAATGAAGAGAAATTCACATGTATGCTAGAGAAGTGACCCTACAGGGTCATCAAGAACTATATCTCTGCAGAAAAGCAATGCACATAATTGCATCTATCGAAGTACATCCTTTTGTACAATGTTTGTGGTTATATCCTAATCCTTTTTATCCAACAGGGCTTTTATACCACATGAGGATTTTACCCTTGAAAATGCAACATGCAATTGACTATGTGTAAATAGTAGCACTTTTAAATAAAGCCCAACAACAGATAACGTCTATCCTTGTAACTTGTTGATTATCATAGTGAATGCCAATTAAATGGGAAAATTCTCCATTTCATAATAAATGGAAGCTGCATAACATTGGAAATTAAAGTAATCTTGGGAATGAAAACTCATTCACCTATATTCACCCGTGTTATTATCTCGACATCTATCACATTCCTATTGAAAGCCTTATATACCAACCACATATCATTACATAGAACCTTTCCTAGGTTTAGGTTTTTGAGGAGAATAATATGTGCATTTATCTTTAGTAACAATAAATGAGAAGAAAATCCACCTCTAAGTTCTAATATATTTAAATACTCTATGGAGTACAAAAATGAATTATTCATGTTTGCAACCAAATCTGCACTATAATACTGCCTAATCTCTCATGGCATCAATTGCAATGCATGGTCATTCAAAGTAGCCAATTTTGTATTCCACAGTGTAAGTATAGCCCACTCACCAAAATACGATGTATAGTCACCCACATTGGATATGTCACCATAGACACTATCAATCAAGGTTTTGATACAGTATCCTTTTAACACGATGCCACGTTGTCGTAGAGTTCGTGCAAGAGCTGCAGAACACGGAGTTCAAGATACAGCAAGGAAAGAGGCTAACAAGAAGATCTCAATTTTTGATGCCAAAGAACACTATATTGCTTATCAAGTTTGTAGAGTTACAACAAAGAAACTGCCAACAAACAAATTTTGTTCAAGTCTTTCAGCATGTAACTTTTGGCTTTACTCCAAGGCTTTTAAGCAGGCTCAAACTTTCAGGCCGCTAACAAAGGTAGACAGCAAAACGTTCACAAATAGTCTCAAACCCCATGTATAAATCAGAGCAACATCAAGGGCCACCTGTACTTCAGCATTGCTGAACTCCTATAAACCTGGGTGAATTTTGTTCATGTACTTCATGCAGAAGTGTGTCATCAACAGATGCTGCTATGTTCCATCTCCAAACAGCTGCAACAAACACTTGAAGTATATGAGTTAAAGGGCTTCCACCAGGGGTATGTATAAGTGTGTGTGGCTTTCTTTACCACTGGCAAAAAAAAAAAAAGAGAGCAATGTTGTCATTGATAGGAGGACTCTTCTGAAATTGCACAGGCCAAGAATTGTGTTTACTGCTGTAAGGAAGCTCCTCTAAAGGTAAAGAAGCTTCCAACTTTTTAGCAACCTCACGAACCTTAGGCAATGTTCGGTTTGATGGATTTTCTTGTAGTCCATGAAAACTAATCTGAGAGTTGCCGTTCCTTGTGACTTCAAATGTGCCCTGCCATACAATTTGAGCCTCAGGATACACTTTCCTAGATTCTTGATTGCGTGTGACGAGATGATTTGACTGAAATCTTCGATCTTCTAGAGCGGCCAGTCTCTAGATCCATTAGACCATCTTTTCCATTCAAAAATCAATGACTGTGTGGACCTCTGAGAAGCTGATATCGCAACGTCGTGAGGACAAGGGATGGCACTCCTGTAATCACTGTTCGATAAGTAGGTCTATGGAGATCCATCGAGGATAACACTTTCCATGGTGTCTGTAGAGGTATATAAGTGAGCATCCTACAAATCGCCTTCTTCGGGTCCCATCATCTTTGATGTGAAGGTACACTGGTAGAATCTAAGGCACTGCAAGTTGTCGTCACAGGATGTCGAGATCGAGCTCCATTAATTACCAAAAAAAACAAGGCTTCGGGAGAGGCAAAGTGAATTCGTCAGTTCAGGTGATGAGAGAAGAAATCCAGAACTCCCCTTCCCTTCAGGAAGGCTACCCACTAATGAAGAATAAGGCCCGCCGCAAGAGAGCTCCCAGTAAAGGCCAGAGAGCCCAAGCGATGGCGAAGTCCCTCGATCATTAAGATCCTCATATTGATCATCTGCCGCCTCAGTCGCCTCTGTCAACTGCTCTTTCTCTTTGGCATTCTAGGAATGTCAATCTCTAAATCGGTGAGTGAAAAGCCGCCTGAAGTTCTGGCTCCATGCATCATGTCTGGGGCGTCCACTCGAGCCCTATTCTCATCAATGACATCAACCATGATCACAAGCTTTTCATAGCTTGGTCCATAATTCCCGTAGCAATGCGCTCCAATCTCAACATAGTGTCGGTAAGGCTATGGTAAGGCTATATTGAGGATGCGAAGCTTTGGATCTTTCCCTCCAACTTTCGAAACAGGAAGCCTAACCCACCTCTTACACTTGTTCTAGACACTTGTCTCTTATCTTCCCCAAGATTGTTTTGATAGAGAGAACAAAACCAATCTCCCTCCAGTATGCAGGATAGACCAACACATTCTATGTGATATGCTCCTGGGCATCCATCACAGAGAACAAGATCTCCCCATCAAGCAATTACTGCAGGTTTGGCACACCCTTCTCCTTCATACAACCCACATGATATTCTCGTTCGCATTGATCACATAACAGTATGGTTTTGGCACCGAACCCTGATTTTAGAAAGTCACCATTCTTGCAAATTACATAGCCACCAATTGCATTCTTGGATGCTTTGACCACTCGTTGACAGCGTTCTGAAACCCTCTCTTTAGAAAGAAGCTTCCTTTGATTCCACGGTATCTTGCACTTTTCTTGGAATTCATCATTGAAATTGACAACATAATATATTACTCTTTGGCATCAGTTTTTCATATTTTTCTGACACACACACAATATGCATACAAACTGAAACACATACAAACACAAACACACAAGTGGAGTATGTACATTGGATGTGGGTACTGAAAAGGATAGAAAGATAATACAGCAATCACACACAATGAAACACACGCGAAAAGATAACACAGATGCACAACAAAAATGGAGGTGTTTACAACTCAGATGCGCAGCAGCACGACATCCACCCCCTCTAAACCTGCGCATCCTCCGGATGAGCCAACTATCCAGGATCAACCAAGTCCACAAACAGGTCCAGTCCTTCATCAGTTTCCGGTAGACCTGTTTCTCCATCAGCTTCATCATCCATATTATCTGCTTCTTCTGCTAGAATTTCTTCTAACTGCTCTTCTTCTGCCAATGCTTCAAGTGCATACTCTTCATCTTCTCTTCTCTTGAAAATCGTGACTCGTTTTCTAGCAATGGGCACCCTCAATACCGTCCCATCCAATTCAACTAACTCATAGGTAGCATTGTCAAAAACCTGTTCCACCTCATATGGTCCAAACCATCTTTGAACCATTTTTCTCATGCTACTATGCTAGTTCTCTAGGCTACTATCGTAGACTAGAACCCAATCTCCTTCTTTTATGGCTCTAGGCCGCAAGTGATGCCTCAAATCAAACCTGTCTTTGTTTCTGAGTTGGGCTACCTTCAAACGATCAACTGCTATAGCTGCACATCTTCTGCCCTTCTCTCTAGTTGACGAATCCGAAGATCTAGAAGCTCCTCTCTTGATAAATTCTCATGCCATGGAAGAGCACTCCATGCGAGAGCATAAATTTCAGTAGGCATGACAAGTTTTTGCCCATACATCAACTCTGCAAGCATATATCCAATAGTCACGCTATGTGTAGAGCGATCTGCTCATAATGCAAAAGGTAGTAATCTTGGCCAATCTCCAATCCGACCACTACAAGCTTTTGCCAATGCCTTAACTATTGGCGGATGTCCTCTTTCACTCTTGCCATTCCCCTCTGGATTATAGGCAGTAGTAAGAGCCAACTTAATCCCAAGCCATGAGAAAAATTCTCTAGCTTCGTCTGCATCTAGCTCTCCACAATCAGCTGTAATCTTGCCTATACATCCATACCTGCAAAATATTTCTTCCAACAAGAATTTACATACTGTAGTGGTAGTCTTCGTCTGCAAAGATATGCCTTCAACATAGTTTGTAAGATCCTCCCTAGCCAAGACAAGATATCTCATCTGCCAAAGTCCCATTGGCAAAGTAACCAAGTCAACCACCCATTTATAATGCATACATAGCGGATAGGTCAGATGCAACTCATCATGATGCCACACTAAAGAGTAAAGCTAACAATCCCTACAAGTCTCCACAAAGTGGGAAACATCTTTATACATCCCTTTCCACCAGTATCTTTCTTTGATTTTCTCATAGGTAGCCCACACACCTCTATGTCCAGCCCAAGAACTCTCATGAAACTCTCGCATAATCTATATCTACATCGCTGCCTCACAAACTACTCTCAAGGGTAGGCCGCCTCTCTTCTTTGGGTGCTTCCAAAGAAAACCATCTTTCAAGAAATACCCATAAGCCTTTCTTCTGATTTTCTTGAATACATCATCTGTCCAATCAGCTCTTTGAGTCAATGAACTCAGATACTGTCCAATTTGCAGCCATTCGCCAACATAGAGTTCTTTAGTAAAGGCTTCAACAGTAGATACATGACAATCATGAACAAGGACAGAAGCTGCAAACTCTGTCTCATCATCTTCTGCAAGCATTGACTCCTCATCCTCATATCTCGCTCTAGACAGCATGTCAGCAAACTGGATTATCTTTTCCTGCTATGTGTCGAAATTCTGGATTCAATGATTTGATGTAAGCAATCCACCGAAGCATCGATATATCTGGAGTCGAATATCTAGTAATCATACCAAGCAAAGGCAAACACTCTGTTTCCACAACAACTGAAGCATCAATAAAATACCCTTTATCACACTTCAGTGCAGTGACTACTCCCCACAACTCTCTTTTAATCTGCGGATATATCCTCTGTCGCTCATTAAGAACTTTAGCTCCAAAGCGGATTGCATATCTGTTTCCATCAGCATCATCCTGTCCCACTGCCCAACCTATGCCAATAGGGCTAGTATCAACTGTCAACATGATTGGGTGTCCACATTGATAATCCGCCTTGCGAAGAGTAGGAGCTGACTGCAACAACTTCTTGAGTTTACGCATGGCTTTCGAATGCTTCTCATCCCAATGAAAATTTTGCCCCTTTCAAAGCAAGTGATAGAGAACATCTGCTATGTGAGCAAAATGAGGAATCCAAATCATGTAAAATACACAAGCTCCCACAAATCTCCGCACTTCTGAAGTAGTCGAGCAATGCTCCGCAATCCTTCTTATGGCATCCACCTTTGCAGGTGAAGGTTTCCTGCCATAATAACCAACTATGATGACTTCATTAACACCAAAGACAGATTTCAGCCCTGAAAGAGTCAAATTCACCTCCTCTAATCGTGTCAATATTTGCTCACAAAGCAACCAAGTGTTCAGCCACAAACAATCTACATCCTCGCAAATCAAGACTCTCATTCTTTTCTTCTTCTGCACAACCCTTAACAGGCACATCAACTAAGAAAGGCATGGTATACTGCGGAATATAGTCTTGCAAAACTCTATGCATAGCATTCATCATATGAGCAACTAAGTTGGTGGCACCTTGAGGCAAGGTACACATCCTCACAAGACCAATAGGTGTCCGCATAGTGGTAATATCCCTACTTTCCAAGGCAGCTGAAACTGGTCATAACCAAAATACAAGTCACCTAGGGAATAGATGGCTCGTCCTGCAAAAGCCTCAGCAAACTCATCCACAACTGGACCTGTTTCCACATTCCTGATTGTCACTTTATTCACCAGCTGCATACCCTGAATAAATCTCAAGGTTCCATTCTTATTTGGTACAGTAAACCACCTGCTAGAATAGGGCGCAGAAGAGGGTTCCAAAATTCCCATCTTCATCTTCTCATTCAGTAACTCTATTAGCTTTGGCAAGTGTGCTCTAGGCACAGGTATAGGACGTATATTTTATGGCACATGAGGAACAGTGAAGATGACCATAGGCCCAACCAATTCGGGACTAATGCAGCCAATTTCATGAGGAAAGAAAGCAAATGCCTTACCATGTCGTCCAAGCATCTCTCTAAAACATTCTTTTTCCACTGAAAGCAAGAAATCATCATTCCCAATCTTCAATTTTGCAAGAGTTTCAACTGTAAATTTATGCCCAATATTTGCAGGATCTCTCAACATAGGCTGCTTCATAGCTTTTTCTATCTACTCATCACTATCAGGAGGAAGCGGCCCTACAATCGACTTAACCTTCTTATCAACTGTTTTATACTTCGTGTCAACCTTGGCATTAGTCAGGCACTCTCTTCTTTGCTGCAATTTTTGCAAATTTTCAGCAACTCTCAACTCTATTGGGGCTGAAAGATTTCAGCTCTTTGCTCTATGGACTGCATGGGTGCAGCCTGAAACTCTGTATGCTGAAATTTTTCAGCATTAAACTCTGTTGGCTGAAAGGTTTCAGCCCTCTGCTATGTGGATTGCCATGATGCAGTCTCATAATCTATATGCTGAATTTTTCCAGCATTTAACTCTGCTGGCTGAAAGGTTTCAGCCCTCTGCAACTCTGAAAGCTGATCAAGATCAGCCATAGATTCGGTTTGCTAAATTTTCTCAGCCTCTAACTCTGTTTTCAGCATAAAATCAAAAATTTCCTGATACATATCCAAGGTTTGCACAGGTATGATCCTTGAACCCTTACATACATCAGTTTTCAACATATTTCCTATCTCAGACAATGTATCTGCATAAGACATTCCTTCATACAGCCCATCCGTACCACTGGTGTCTCGCGAGACAGCGGTACCTAATGAAAATCCAACTCCTTCGTAGGTAGTGGTGCGTCACGCAAGGAGTCCTTGTTTCTCGAATGATTTACTCCAATATTCATAAACTAAACAGCTCGCATACCATCTTTACTGCGTATCCGTGCATAGGTTGAACCATCATCCGTCACCTTCGTCTCCGTTCTTGCTTCTGTAATGAAAGGCTATCCAAGAATAATTGGATAAGAGCAAGAATCCTGAACAAAGCAATGATAATCCTCTTCAACATTACCAATAGAAATTCTGATGCTCGGACAAGCAGTATACATATCACTAGAAGTATTATTGGATGCTCTCATGCGCTAGCCATGCTCTGCATCCATAGGCCACTTGCCACTCTCATAAACACCTCGAGCAATAAGATTAATCTCGGAACCATGATCGACTAAAGCGACCAAAGGAATCTATTTTTCTCCAGTCCTTACCACCGTCTCAGTGGTTGCTCTAGCCCAATGACTGCATGAAAAATGGCTGCGAGGAATGAGGATAGGGGTATCATTGTCTTCATACTGCATAGGCTGAACTATTTTCTCCAACTGCGGATTGAGAGAAGCATTCTCAACCATCATTGCATCATCATGCTCTTCCCTAAGAACTCCATGCCATAACCCTTGTAAAGCAAGTCCTTCCATTGCATGTCGTTTCCTCCGCAAAAGATCCTGCATCTGATCTTGTATTTCTCTTCTAGCAATTCCAAGAGCTTCACCAACTTTAAAAGTGACTTCACTATTTAAAATTCTTTCATGAAAAATCTTACTCATATCCGTCTGCATATCAAGGTCTGACAAGAGCTTGAATCCTGGCTCCTTTCTTGGTTGTCTCTTTTCTTTCATCTGTTTGTCTCCCATAGGTTATTCAGGACCTGATTGAGCTGGAGAACTCGTCATAGGTGGAGTTGTAACAGGTGGTGAAACAAAGTCACCCCCTTTAGTCTTTTTGGAGGTGCTAAGACCCTCCTTATCTCTTCTTCTGTTTTCCTCAACCATGGCATCTAAACCATGTGTTTTCACCATATAAGCAAAAATAGAATACCTGTCAACAGGAGAATTCCATCCCGTTTCTCCTCGGATGCTAGAGCCCACACAAGTCATAGTGGATGCCCAAACTTTCCCTCTTCTTGCTATCTCCAAGGCAAAGGACAATAAAGCAGAGTCTCCATAAGCTGAAGCATCTCCTCTAACACTCACATAAGCTGATCGCGCAGCCATATCATCAACGAGCTTCTTCATGCCTCCCTTACCAAAGTTCGTGTCAAGAGGAGCACTAGTCTTTGTCAGCCATATCTTCCCATCTTGTCCCCAGAACACTATGTTCTTCTTACGCGCTTCCTGGAAAGCATCACAATCTCTGCAGTGTTGGTGCTCTATACTATCGCACCAAATACATCGTCTCCCTTTTCTTTGGCCAGCTGGAAAAGCAGTCATTGGAGCAGGTGCTACAGCAGGTACTGACATAAGTTGCTATTTTAACTTCCCAACTTCAGCTTTGACTACCTCTATTGTCAAATCTGCCAAGCCTTTAATAACATCATCTACTGATAAGGGCACTGGAGCAGCAGGAACTGGTGGATTTACAACAGGAGGAGTAGGCTTAGGCATAGAACTTGCAGCAGGGGTAGAAGTAGAGGTCTCTAAGGATTTTTCAGAAGCAGATCCTGTATTACGATGCAATCGTACCCTCCTGCATTGCTTCTTAACAAGCGCATTCACAGCATCAATGACATGTCTCCACTCGGTCTTTAAACCTGAATCAATAGCTTGATCTTCCAAAAGATCATCCAACTTTTCCTGTAAATCAACATCAGCAGCTTGTAAAAATAATTCCACTTTCTACATCTCCAAAGCTTGCTGCTCAGTTCCATCCAACTGGTCATAGCGGCTCTCAAACTCTCGCAGAAGGGTGGTAACTAAAAGTCCTTTATTAGGCATAGAAACCCATGCTAAGAAATTCCTTCAGTTCATAAGACCTGTATCCTCCAAGAAATATTCATCTTTTAATGCCTTCTTAAACTCTATCCAACCAACATGTGTTCCTTGAATTCTGAAATTCGGACTTCAAGCGCGCAAACCACGATCCGCAAGAAGTAGCGGCTCCAAACATCTTGAGAAACCCCAAAAAACTTCATCTTTTCTTCATACAAATGCATGTAAGTTAAAACTTGTTGGCCATTGAACTGCTTCATCTCCTGTTGGATAGTTTTCAAGGCATCCATGGCATCACTATCGCGTTTCCGTGTGCTTGATGCTGCATATAGGTTGTAAATGACTGAAATAGATGCTTCATGACATTCTCATCTGTCATCTCTTCTTGCGAGTCTCCCATCTTGCTGAAAATTGATGTAGCGCTTTCATGTCGGGTTCACTAGAAATGTCGTAGAGTTCGTGCAAGAGCTGCAGAACACGCGGTTCAAGATACAGCAAGGAAAGAGGCTAACAAGAAGATCTCAATTTTTGATGCCAAAGAACACTATATTGCTTATCAAGTTCGTAGAGTTACAACAAAGAAACTGCCAACAAACAAATTTTGTCCAAGTCTTTCAGCATGCAACTTTTGGCTTTACTCCAAGGCTTTTAAGTAGGCTCAAACTTTCAGGCCACTAACAAAGGTAGACATCAGAAGGTTCACAAATAGTCTCAAACCCCATGTATAAATCAGAGCAACATCAAGGGCCACCTGTACTTCAGCATTGCTGAACTCCTATAAACCTGGGTGAATTTTGTTCATGTACTTCATGCAGAAGTGTGTCATCAACAGGTGCTGCTATGTTCCATCTCCAAACAGCTGCAACAAACACTTGAAGTATATGAGTTAAAGGGCTTCCACCAGGGGTATGTATAAGTGTGTGTGGCTTTCTTTACCAGTGGCAAAAAAAAAAAGAGAGCAATGTTGTCATTGATAGGAGGACTCTTCTGAAATTGCACAGGCCAAGAATTGTGTTCACTGCTGCAAGGAAGCTCCTCTAAAGGTAAAGAAGCTTCCAACTTTTTAGCAACCTTACGAACCTTAGGCAATGTTCGGTTTGATGGATTTGCTTGTAGTTCATGAAAACTAATATGAGAGTTGTCGTTCCCTGTGACTTCAAATGTGCCCTGCCATACAATTTGAGCCTCAGGATACACTTTCGTAGATTCTTGATAGCGTGTGACGAGATGATTTGACTGAAATCTTCGATCTTCTAGAGGGGCCAGTCTCTAGATCCATTAGACCATCTTTTCCATTCAAAAACCAATGACTGTGTGGACCTCTGAGAAGCTGAGATCGCAATGTCGTGAGGACAAGGGATGGCACTCCTGTAATCACTGTTCGATAAGTAGGTCTATGGAGATCCATCAAGGATAACACTTTCCATGGTGTCTGTAGAGGTATATAAGTGAGCATCCTGCAAATCGCCTTCTTCGAGCCCCATCATCTTTGATATGAAGGTACACTGGTAGAATCTAAGGCACTGCAAGTTGTCTTCACAGGATGTCGAGATCGAGCTCCATTAATTACCAAAAAAAACAAGGCTTCGGGAGAGGCGAAGCGAATTCATCAGTTCAGGTGATGAGAGAAGAAATCCAGAACTCCCCTTCCGTTCAGGAAGGCTACCCAACAATGAAGAATAAGGCCCGCCTCAAGAGAGCTCCCAGTAAAGGTGAGAGAGCCCAAGCGATGGCGAAGTCCCCCGATCATTAAGATCCTCATATCAATCATCTGCCGCCTCAGTCGCCTCTGTCAACTGCTTTTTCTCTTTGGCATTCTAGAAATGTCAATCTCTAAATCGGTGAGTGAAAAGCCGTCTGAAGTTCTGGCTCCACGCATCATGTCTGGGGCGTCCACTCGAGCCCTATTCTCGTCAATGACATCAACCATGATCACAAGCTTTTCATAGCTTGGTCCATAATTCCCATAGCAATGCGTCCCAATCTTAACATAGCGTCGGTAAGGCTATATTGAGGATGCGAAGCTTTTGATCTTTCCCTCCAACTTTCGAAACAAGAAGCCTAACCCACCTCTTACACTTGTTCTAGACACTTGTCTCTTATCTTCCCCAAGATTGTTTTGACAGAGAGAACAGAACCAATCTCCCTCTAGTATGCAGGATAGACCAACACATTCTATGTGATATGCTCCTGGTATTGACATATTGAGCTCCACTCGTGATATGCCAGGGTGACTGTTGTGCATTTATGTCACCGACTTGTCAATTGCAGATGCGGTTGGTACACTGCCCATGAATAATAGCTACATGACAGCTATCCTTATCTACTCTAGTTCGTGGCTCAATAAGTATGCCACCTTAGTTAGTTGAGTTTGGTTTGAGACCCATATATAGGGTTCTTCTATTTCTTTATACTAGAGTTATTTTTGGCTTACACAACTAAGAAGAGGAAAATTGTTTTCAGCCTCCACCTTTGTGTGTATTTCCCCATTGTGCAAGCAAGAAAGCTACAAGTGAGACTCCTTCCTTCTCTCCCACAATCTTGACATGGTATCAGAGCCTTGTTCGTAGTAAGGAGCTCAAGAAAGCAAGCCAAGTTTGCAGTGTTCTGATAAGAGGACCAGTGTTGCTTTCATTCTTTGGTTTTGGGAGCAAGTATTTGCAGGTAGCAGAGCCAGAAAGTGCAAGAGTGCATTGTCACAGGTTGAGACACCCTTCGTGGTGAAGCAAGAGGGCAGTATATGCTGCGAGAGAGGGATTTAGCCCTTAGTGACCCTGTTTTTTTTTTAAATTTGAGGCCATTTCGGGGCCTGTTTTGGAGGCGGAATTTTTCTGCACACACTCAAGAAAAGGCCCAGTTTTATGCTGTGCAACCACTGTTCTACAGGTCGGTGAAAAGTTACCACAGAAATTGCATCGTATGCTTGTGTGCAGAGACATTGGGAGTTACAGAATCATCCTTGTTTCTTGTTTATGCAAAATCGTCACTAGGAAGTGACTGTGTGGTCAAATACCACTTTATCCAGTTTTGCAGATTTGCCCTTGTGAGGGTGAAGCTGTGTTTTTTTGTAGTGACAAAATTTTTTGCAGTGTTTTGTAATGGCGTCTAATTCTCTTTCACAGATTGTAACTGAAAAGCTTGACAAGAACAACTTCCAAGCATGGAAGTTTAGAATGACGAATTTCCTTATGGGAAAAGGATATTGGGAATTTGTTGCAGGAAATGAAGAAGAACCAGTTCTTCTTGATGTTCCCAATCAACAGCAAATGCAGGCATTTAAAGCATGGCATGAGAGAGCCAGGAAATTTATGTACTGGCTGTCTATCAGCATTTCAGACTCTATGATTGTGCATATTCAAGATGCAAGTACGCCAAAGGAGGCATGGGATACTTTGTCAAAAATGTATAGCACAAATACACAAGCCAGGAATATGCAGCTCAAGCAAGAGTTGCACAATGTGCAAAGAGAAAATATGAGCATCAATGACTACCACATGAAGGTGAAGAAGATTGCAGATGCACTTGATTCCATTGGGTCGGCAGTGGAAGATGATGATTTAGTTTCTGTGACCTTGAATGGTCTAGGAAAGGATTATGCACAGTTTCAGACGTCCATTTCAGTTCGTGAAAGATTTCCTGATTTTGAGGAGTTGATTGCTCAGAAATTAACATTGACTTCAGACCATCACCATTGCAGTGTTATGCTGGATTGTATCTTGTTGTTGATGAGTTGTTGATGATAAGAATCAATTATGTGAAGAGAGGCATAGCAATGTTTCTTCAAGTCTATTTCCTATTGTGAACGGGGAGGTTGAAATATTTATTAAAACATTGCTAGGTTTAGTATTCATTTCAATGAGGTGACATAAAGTTCTTTCCTCTCTCAAAACAACTTTATGACCTTCATATGATTTTTTAATAAAATTCTATCATTTTCCAAAGATAGCATTGAGGATAAAGTACTAAGAAAATGCCAATGAATAGGCTTTGATATCACACAAGAGGTGACCTTGTTAGCATTTGAAATACTAAATAAAACTATCCTATTGATGGTGGTGCATCTTCTTCAGGAGGAACTTCAAAAGAAGCTGTCTTCTACTCAAATGTTGGAAGAGGTAGAGGCAGAGGTAGAGGAGGCCGATCTGGAGGCCATGGTAGAAATCAGAATATGCAACAAACTCAAGAAAACCAGTCCTATGGAGGAGGGCATGGTAACTCTAGAGGCAGGGGGAGCCAAAGAGGTCGTGGTGGATGACAAAGAGGGCAAAATGCAAACAATAATGTTGAATGCTACTACTGTGGTAAAATGAGTCATATGGCTAAAAACTGCTGTAAAAAGCAGAATGACATCATGAATGGAAAATTGCAACAAGGGAATTATGCATCTTCTAGTAGACATGGTGATGACAGAAAAGAGCATTTGTTTATGGTGCAACACATGAACAATTCTGTGACAAGTGCAGAAGAAAGCAACGATGTATGGTATGTTGACTCAGGTGCATCAAACCATATGACAGGTCATGCAGAATGGATGGAGGATGCAAGAAAAATGGAAAAACTAGGATTTGTGGAGACTGGTGATGATACTGCACATCCTATTGTGCAGATTGGAAAAATTCCTTTGTTTATGCAGGATGGGAAAAAGAAATACTTGTCAGATGTATTTCATGTCCCGAATATCACCAAGAATCTGGTTTCTGTTGGTCAAATGGTTGAGCAGAGCTTGCAGGTCAGATTTAATCATCATGGATGCTTTGTTGAGGATATGAAAAATAAAGGTCGCTTGATAGCAAAAGGAAAGAAGAGGGAAAGAATGTTTACATTGGATGCAGACATGCTTGAATTGAGTGCAGCAATGTTTGCACATGGGACTAGTGTAGTTGCAGATATTGATATCTGGCATAAATGCATTGGTCATGTTAATGTACAACGACTTAAATCAATGCAGACCCAAAATATTGTTGCAGGATTGCCTAAATTCAAGGTTGCAGAAATGCATAAGGTATGTGAAGCCTGTCAGTTTGGAAAACAGGCAAGGAAACCATTTCCTAGACATGTTCAAGAGAGTAAGAAGCCATTGGAATTAATCCACTCTGATGTGTGGACTACTAAAGCTGCATCTCTTGGAAGCTGTCATTATTTTGTCACTTTTATTGATGACTATAGCAAAAAAGTTTGGATGTATTTTATGAAAAAGAAAAGTGAAGTTTTTGGGCATTTCAAAACTCTTAAAGCTATGGTTGAAAAAGAAACAGGCTTGCAAATAAAATTCCTAAGGTCAGATGGAGGGGAAGAGTACCTCTCAAATGAGTTTGCAAGGTTCTTGCAGGAGCATGGCATAAAGCAGCAATATTCATGTAGTCATACCCCACAACAAAATGGAATTGCAGAAAGGAAAAACATGCATATTGGAGAGGTATCTCGTGCCATGCTCAACGAAAAAGACTTGCCAGATTTTTACTAGGTTGAAGCAGTTGCTACAGCAGTCTACATAATGAACAAGACTCCCACTGCATCAATACATGGGATGACTCCAGAGGAGAGGTATACTCGTAGGAAACTAGATATTTCTCATTTGAAGATTTTTGGTTGCATTGCCTATGTTCATGTGCCAGATGAGTTGAGATCCAAGTTGGATCCAAAAGCTGAGAAGTGCATCTTTATTGGTTACTCTCTGCACATCAGAAAGGGTATAGATTCTATAATCCTTCTACTCGTAAGTTTACAGTGAGCAGAGATGTTGTTTTTGATGAGATGAGTAGCTGGTATAAACCAGTAAATGTGATTGATGATGTAGATGCACAAAATGGTAATGCTGTACATAATTTACAATAGCAGTCATAAAATATTAGTGGACCTGGAGTGTCCTCTAACAGTGGTTCATATTCTTCACCATCGACAAGCAGATTGAGATCAGGAGAATCTCCTCAAAACAAAGCATTGACGATGAGTTGGGTATTCCTTCTATTGTTACACCTGGAGTAAGGAAAACCATGGATGTTTTGAGAGCATCTGGGAGTGAACCTACTTTGCGCAGGTCTACCAGAGCTAGGTATCCTGTGGATAGGCTGAAATATGATGGATTTAGAGCCATTCACTATGCATATATGGTCAAAGTGATACAGGAACCAGAACCCACTTCTTTTGAGCAAGCCATGGGAAAAGAAAAATGGGAGAAAGCCATGGATGAAGAAATGGATGCCTTGGAAGCAAATGCTACATGGGAATTGGTACCTTTGCCTAAAGGTAAGAATGCAATTGGCTGTAAGTGGGTTTATAAGGTGAAGCACAATGCAAATGGTTCTGTGAACAGATACAAGGCAAGATTAGTAGTCAAGGGGTATGCACAAACATATGGCATTGACTATGAAGAAACATTCAGTCCGGTTGCAAGGATGGCAACCGTAAGAGCAGTCATTGCTATGGCTGCATCAAAGGAATGGTCTCTACATTAGATGGAGCAAGAAGAGGTCTATATGGAGCAGCCACCAGGTTATGTGCATGCTGTTCATCCTGAGTTTGTTTGTAGGTTGAAGAAAGCCTTGTATGGCTTGAAGCAAGCACCTAGAGCATGGTCTGACAAGATAAGACAGTATCTTGTCACTATTGGCTTTCAGATTTCCAAGGTAGATTTCTCACTTTATGTGAGAAAAACAGAGAAAGGTATTATGCTACTTGTCATTTATGTTGATGATTTGATTATGACAGGTGACAGTGATGAAGATATCCTTCATGTGAAAATGCTATTGAAGCAGAAGTTTGAGATGAAGGATTTGGGAGAGCTGCGTTATTTCTTGGGCATTGAGGTGATTAGATCACCAAGTGGGATACAGCTCTTGCAGAGGCAGCATGGATTGGACATGCTGTCCAAATATGGGATGACAGGCTATAAGCCTATTTCAGTTCCTTTGGAGCAGAATGTGAAGCTGAGCGCAGATGCAGGTGAGCTTCTGGAAGACCCTACTATGTACACACGCATAGTAGGAAGCTTGATTTATATGACTATTACCAGGCCAGATTTGAGCTATGTTGTTGGATTGGTAAGTTAGTTTATGTAGGTTCCAAGGAAACCGCATTTGGATGCGGCTAGACGCATACTCAGGTATGTGAAGTCCACATTGCAGTATGGACTATTTTATGAGACTGGGGTTCAGATATAGTTGCATAATGCTGATTGGGCTGGTGGCATTTCTGATAGACGA
Source organism: Lygodium microphyllum (assembly GCF_053477565.2). Taxonomy (NCBI): domain Eukaryota; kingdom Viridiplantae; phylum Streptophyta; class Polypodiopsida; order Schizaeales; family Lygodiaceae; genus Lygodium; species Lygodium microphyllum. The sequence goes on along the minus strand of NC_141160.1, from coordinate 25,482,486 downwards.
TCTACCAGTGGATATGTGTTCTCTTTTGGGAGTGCTGCAGTCACTTGGAGCAGCAAGAAACAGCCTACAGTTTCCTTGTCCAGCACAGAGGCTGAGTACAGGGGTGCAGCAATGGCTGCATGTGAGGTAGCTTGGTTGCATAAGCTACTTTATGATATGCATCAGCCTACAGATGGGCCAGTTGTCATTTATTGCGACAACATGAGTAGTATACACTTGGAAAATAACCCAGTCTATCATGCTAGAACAAAGCACATTGAGGTGCATTATCACTATGTGTGGGAGAGGGTTTTACTAGGTCTTATTGATCTAGTTTATGTCAGCACAGAGGATCAGGTAGCTGACATATTCACGAAGGCATTGGGCGCAGAGAAGCTGCGCAAGTTCAGAGACCTGCTTGGTGTGCAGGAATTGGGATTGAGCTCGAGGGGGAGTGTTGACATATCAAGCTCCACTCGTGATATGCCAGGGTGACCGTTGTGCATTTATGTCTCCGACTTGTCAGTTTTGCAGATGCGGTTGGTACACCGCCCATGAATAATAGCTACATGACAGCTATCCTTATCTACTCTAGTTCGTGGCTCAGTTAGTATGCCACCTTAGTTAGTTGAGTTTGGTTTGAGACCCATATATAGGGTTCTTCTATTTCTTTGTACTAGAGTTCTTTTTGGCTTACACAACTAAGAAGAGGAAAACTGTTTTCAGCCTCTACCTTTGTGTGTATTTCCCCATTGTGCAAGCAAGAAAGATACAAGTGAGACTCCTTCCTTCTCTCCCACAATCTTGACACCTGGGCATCCATCACAAAGAACAAGATCTCCCCATCAGGCAATTCATGCAGATCTGGCACACCCTTCTCCTTCATACAACCCACATGATATTCTCATTTGGATTGATCACATAACAGTATGGTTTTGGCACCGAACCCTAATTTTAGAAAGTCACCATTCTTGCAAATTACACAGCCACCAATTGCATTCTTCGATGCTTTGACCACTCGTTGACAACATTCTAAAACCCTCTCCTTAGAAAGAAGCTTCCTTTGATTCCACGGTATCCGGCACTTTTCTTGGAATTCATAATTGAAATTGACAACATAATATTACTCTTTGGCATCAGTTTTTCATATTTTTCTGACACACACACAACATGCATACAAACTGAAACACACACAAACACAAACACACAAGTGGAGTATGTACATTGGATGCAGGTACTAAAAAGGACGGAAAAACAATGCAGCAATCACACACAATGAAACACACGCGAAAAGATAACACAGATGCACAACAAAAATGGAGGTGTTTATGGCTCGGATGTGCAACAGCACGACAATGTGGAACACACAACTTATCATAGTTTTTTGTAGTGCCCACTTTATCCCCTATTCCTTGAATCCAATGGACAAACCCATTGTCCATCACATTACTAGGTATTGACACTCACATATTCTCAGATAACCTTAATACTCTCACATAATTCCACAAATTAAAGTAACACATTGTAGCATTATTAATATCCTCATGTGTTCCCTTCACCACAACTGGCAAGACCTGTCCAAAATTCCCTCCAAATAAAACAACCTTTCCACCAAATGACTTATCACAACTCATAACGTCTCTTAAAGTTCTATCAACTGCTTCAAAGGCATTCGATGGGTCATAGGCCTCATCCCACAAAATGAGGTTCGACTATCTCAAGAACTAAGCAAGGTTACTTTGAATAGAAATATTATAAGTGGATCGATTATTTAATTCTATTGGTATTTTAAACTATGAGCCAGCTATATGACCACCTAGTAGAAGTAAGATAGCAATGCCACACGATGTTGTTGCCAATGCTATACGACCACTACTACAAACCTTTGCAAGCAAACACTTATACAAAAAAGTCTCTCTAGACCCACTAGGACCATTCAAAAAGAATATATCCCTAGATTTTGCATCAAAAACATCCATAATTGCATTAAAGGTAATTCTTTGTCCCTCATTCAACATTGTCTCCAGAGATTCAAAAACCCTACGTTGCTTTGATGTATTGTATGCATGTTCATCTTGCAAAAGGGGGTTAGCATGCAACTGAGAGTTTGATAAATGAGATTCTGGCAACCCATTAAATTAGAGTCTTCACCCTAAATGGTGTAAAAGGTCTTAAAGATGCAACAAAGTCATGTTAGATACCTCATATTGTAGAATAGCAAGAGAGACATGAATGTGCTATACTTGCAATATGTACATGATATCCTCTACCATTGGTACCAAAAACCTTCCCATAGTTGGCCAAGCTGAGAAGGCTCACAAAAGGCAAAAATTGCAACAAAAAAAGTATTGAGTTGAGCACAAATTTTCATAGAGGCAACTTCTTCCAAGCACATAGCATACTCATCATCACTCTCCAACATACCTCTCGCAATGCAAGCATCCTTAAAATTATCATGGATGTCATTGTCAATTGTACACAAAGATTCAAAAGAAGTACATCCCAATACTCTATTCAAAGAATTCATAAATATAAAGCTCAGCACCGATAGGTGTGCCACAAAATATATCAGACCACATGTATTCCCACACTTCCTCTTTGTCCACATCTTATGTTGTACATTCCACATCCAATACATTAGAAAGTCTTGATAGTGAAGAGTTCTATTCTTTGGATGAATGCGATTGCACACAAACCATTCAATAGGAGTACTTCTCTAGAGGTCTTCATTTTGCACCATTGAGATGCCACATCGAGCTCATGTAGAGCTCTTGTCGAGCTAATATCCACTACGTGCCTTGGTGATGTGGCATAATATTATTCAGTGGCGTATTAGGTGAGTGACATGAGGGTACACTAGTGATTCTATAGCTAGACTATATCCACGTAGTCCATCCTCGATTACGACACATTTATTATGCTGCCTCTTCCTTTTCTAGTTGGTTCATACTTAGTGAACACATGTACATACGTTATGGTACTTTTAATATTAGTCTTTTATCATGCTATAAACTTAGTTATTTTGTGTGGAAGAAGAAGAAAGAAGAAGAAGAAGATTTTAACCCTATCTCTGTGTGTGCTCAAGTCTCCATTGCTTTTTGCATGCTCGTGGTCTCTTCATCTCTCTTCCCTCTTGTTTGTTTTTATGGTATCAAAGTCATCCCACGGCTATGTGGAGCTCAATTGAAGGTTGAGGTGAAGGCATTAAAGCACCAAAGAAAGCAATGGGTAAGAAGCTCTTCTACCTTGCTCGATTTACCTTAGGTCTAGCTACAAGAAGCTCCTAAGGCTTCGGTTGCAGTCTTCAATTGCACTAAAACTTGGTGAGTAGAAAGAATAGTGTTTATATTGTAGATAAGCCCTTTAGGCTTATTCCACTGGGAATTTTTACATCTAAGGTCATTTTGGCCTCTGTTTTAGACTTGCAAGTGGTCATGATAGTAGTTTTTGGGTATAGGACAGTTTTGACTGTGTTTGCCATTTACAGATACACATGTTACAGATTTTGAATCTATAAGATTTTAGGTGTTTACTAGGTTCTAGACATAGAAGGCATCAATATACAAATTTCATATTGAGGTAATTATTATGTAATTAGTGTAAAAGATTGTGTATTTAGTTGTGGTACACTTGGTATCAACTTGCTTGCAAATTCTAGTTCTTGTAAGGCTTTCTATTTTGTGAAAATGTATGATAACTTCAATTAGATTGTTAGCAAGAATCTTGATAAGAACAATTATCCTACATGGAAGTTCATAATGACAAATTTCTTGAAGAGCAGAGGTGTTTGAAATTACATTGAAGAAGATATGGTAGTAGCACCTAAAGTTCCTGCATGAAATGCTATTGGAGAATAGGTGAAGGCTAAGAAAGATTGGGAGCAGACACATTGTAAAGTCATGTATTGGTTGTTTGTTAATGTCATAGATAGCATCATGGGCTATTTTTCGGAATCTAAAACACCTGCTATTGCATTGAAGAATTTGGCAAGGTTGTTCGAAGTAAATACAAAGGCCAGAAAGCTACATCTCAAGTCAGAGCTAAAGTAAATAGAAAGAGCTAACTTGTCCAGTAATGATTATGCCTTGAAGATCTTCTTCTTGTTAAAGCAAGAATAAGTCTGAATAGGTGTTTTACTCTACTAGCAGAGGTAGAGGTCATAGAAAAGGCCAAGGTGGTGGCCATGGTTAGAGTTATGATGCATAACAAAATAGAGGAGGAGAGTCCTAAGAAAGGGGGAGTCAAAGAGGCCAAGTTGCACATTCTAATAGGCAACAGAATTTTAGTGATAGCAAAGAGTGCTAGCATTGTGGTAAGAAGAAATGCCACTATTCAAAAAATCACTTTAAAAAAGAATAAAATTAGAAATGGAAAAAACAGCAAGGTAATTATGCATCCATGATAGAAGTGAATAGTTATTTGTTATGGAGCACTTTATGAATACCATAACTACTAGTGCTTCATCAAAGAATGATGTATGATATGTAGATTCAGGTGCCTCTAACCACATGAATTCTCATGGAGAGTAATTTAGAGAGATTCACAGTGCAGACTCTCTTGGCTATGTGGAGACAAGGGATGATACAACTCACTCCATTACTCATGGTGGAAACGTTTCTGTGAGTATGGAGGATGGAAAAACTAAGTACTTGGTTAATATGATGTATGTATCAAATATTACAAAAAACTTGGTTTGTCTTGGTTAGATGGTGGAACATGGATTGCAAATTCTGTTCACATATGATGGTTTTTATATGGAAGATCTCATAAATTATTGTAGGTTGATTGCAAGAGGAAAATGTGCCGGTAGATTGTTTGATCTTGATGTAAGTCTGCCTGAAATGGATGCTACCATGTTTGCACAAGGTTCATGTGTGGTGGCTGATATTGAAATTTGGCATAAGAGAATTGGTCATGTGAATGTGTAGTGGCTAAAGGCATAGTCAAAATAGATTGTGGACGACTTTCCCAAGTTTAGGGTTAAAGGGATGCATAAAGTATGTGAAGCATGTTAATTTGGAAAGCAAGGAAGACATGCGTTTCCACACAAAAAATATGTATGTAAGAAGCCACTTGATTTGATACATACTGATATGTGGGGATCAAAAAGACTACAACTTTAAGTGATTGTAGGTACTATGTTTCCTTTATTGATAATCATACTCCCAAAGTATGGGTTTACTCTATGTGTGAGAAAAGTGAGATGTTTACTCACTTTAAAATCTTTAAGGCTTTGGTTGAGATTAAGGAGACATGATTGCATATTAAATTCCTAGGTTAGATGAAGGGGAAGAATATCTCTCCAATGAGTTTTCTAATTTTTGCAAAAAAATGGTATACAAAGACAACATACATGTAGATATATTCCATAGCAAAATGGAGTTAGTGAACAAAATAACATGCATATTGCAGAGGTGGCTCGTACTTTGATGTCAAGAAGAAACATGCCACATTTATTGGATTGAAGCTATTGATATTGCTATATACATTAGGAACAGGACACCCATTACTACTATACATGTGAAAGTGGTTTTTAAAAGGCCAAATAAAATAATAGAAGTGTGTAAAATTTACCATTTTAGAGCTAGAACGTGACCCCAGTGGAAGTGCCATGAAAAATTGATGTTTTAAAGCGTTCTTGGGAGATAGGTATTAAAGTCACATTTGAAGAACCTCACAGTTTTGCAAATATTTTCAAGTGGTGGGAATGACAAAGACAAGTGCCAAGCAATGGGAGAGTCTCAAACAAACAAGGAAAAAAAAATTGGATCATGATTTGGATTCCAGACATGGGAGATATAGCATGCCTAAGAGGAGAAGGTGAAAAATGACTTTAAGTGGAAGGTTTGTGACCCTTGGGGCCTCCTCCTCTCTGGAAGATCATCAATGGCAAGGAAAATTTCCTTGAACAAGAAGAAGCAAACAAGGAACATTGGATTCAAAGGGATGCAACTGCAAGGATGTATATCCTTATCCATTTTGGAGATTAACAACTACAACTAGTGAGAATAATACCCACTTCAAAAATATATTTGGGATTTCTTCAAAAATACCTATGAACACATATATATTGTATATCAAATGACAATGTTTAGAAAGTTATCCCCCCTGCCATTATGCATGAAGATCAATCTACCACTAAGTTCTTAGAAGAGTGCAAGTCCTTGTTAGATGAAGCCATAATATCTGCTTTAGTCATATCTGAAGAACTACAAGCTATGTTTCTTCTCTCCTCTTTTCCTCTATCCTAGAGAGCGTATTTTACCACTCAAATCTCCATTGATAAACTCAATCTTTAGCCTCTCATAAAAAGAATCAAGCAAGAGCAAGTCATGAGGGATATTCTTTCCACTTCTCCTACTCAAATTCCAAAGCCCTAGATATAACTAACTACCTACAACCTCAAACATCTTCACAAAAGAGCATTCACCTAAAGCCCAAGTTTTCTCCTTCGTGCAACTTCAAAGAAATACTTGGTAATCCTCATCACAAACCCAACTCTCATCAGTCATTCTAATCCTTATCCATCTCTAAAAAATCTCATTATCATCTCATATATAATGTTTGCAAAAGGCAAGGTCACATAGAAAAGCATTGTCGGCAAAAAATAAGATTCAACAAACATTACTCAAGGGGGCAAGCTCACTTTCTTAGCAGTGGAAATTATGACACAGAAGATCAACCAAATACCATCATCAACTTAGCTACAAGGGTCTGGATACCTCATCCAAACTCCAAAGAAGAATACACCTAGTTCCCTAACTTTGGAGCTACTCATCATATGACCTTTCACAAACAATGGTTGGTCAATTTCAAAGAGATGTCTACTCCACTCATAGTGTTGCCATGGGGGACAACAACATCCAACAAGCTCAAGGCTATGGCACCATTCAAGTGGATCTTCCATCCAACCACATAATCAAGGTATATAAAGTCTATTATGTTCCAAATATCAAGAAAAATCTTTTGAGCATTAGTGAGCTCACTTCTCAAGCTTCTCTCACTACTGACTTCTATAAAGACCACTGTATCTTGCAACTACTTTCACCTTCTCTCACACTCATCCAAAAGTATGTCGACATTAAAAAATTGGATATTCATTTCTCCAACCTCTTGTAAATACTTTTGCTAATTCCACCTCACTCTCTAATATACCACAAGATTCTCTTATATGGCACTTTCGACTTGGTCATGCCTCTCAACATGTTCTCCAACAACTTACCCATAAGAAACTTGTGCTGGGTATCCCACCTTCTCTTTCTCAACTTTCATATTATCAAGCTTTTGCTCTCAGCAAAGCCACACATCTTCCTTACTCCATTTTAACGCAACCCCTTTGATTAGTACACTCTGATATTTGTGGTCCCATCAATCCTATTTGTCTCATGACTAGAGCAAAATACTTCATGGTATTCATTCATGATTACTCTAGATACACTATTGTATATTTTCTCACAAGGACATTGTAAGTATTTTCCAAGTTCCAAGAATACAAAGAAGTAGTGGAGCATCATCACAAGTTACGAATCAAAGCTCTTAGAATAGATAAGGGAGGAGAGTACACATCTAATGAGTTTGAAGACTACTACAAAGCCTTTGGAATTCAACATGAGCTTACCATATTGTATCATCTACAAAAAAATTGAGTTTTTTAATGTAAAAACCATAATCTCCTAAATGATGCAAGAGCTATGCTATCAGTAGGATGTGTTGAAAAAGAATATTGGGAGGAAGAAATTGCTACAACAACATATATTCAAAATAGGATGTACTCTACCTCTCTTCACAGTCACACTCCCTATGATTTGGCAACCCTACTGACCTATCACCCCTGAAGATATTTAGATGCACTTCTTTTCTTGTAAAAAAAGAAGCACAAATCCAAATTCTCTCCCGAAGCCACACATCTTATCTTTATTGGATATGGTGAGACTTATGATCACAAAGCTTACCATTTTAATGACCCATAGCACAAAGTCTTCCTTTATGGTAGAAGCGCCATATTCAGTGAACTCAATCTCTTCCTAGACTCTTCAACCATCACAAAACCTCAATCTCTAACCCTTTCTCCACTTATACCATTTTCCACCACATCTTTGAATTTATCATCTGCCACACACAACTCCAATGACGGGCTCACTACACCCACTTCGTTATTTGCTACGCATACTTCTCATCTTATCACTCACATTGGTGGGTCCCAACTCTCTCACACCCACATGCCACTTCACAAGACCTCCCAACCACTTTCCACATGTGGAAAAACTCTTCAAAACCCAAAATTTAATTATCTCACAATAATAGCCAATACTCTTAAGTCTCCCTCCAGCTCACCGTATGCTGGTGGCCATTTTTTGGTGCCATGTTCAATGCCATCATCTCCTACCTCTTCCCTCACAAATGTTGTGATTTACTCCTCACCTATAGCAATATCCTACTTCAAGGATTCCTCAACAAAGTCCCAAGGGACAAATCATTCAACATATGGTGCCAAGAATTAGCATGAGTAGTCCACACAATCAACTAGCTATCTTCCCTTCGTTTGAGTAACTAATCAAGTCCCTATTTCCTCCATTGTTCCATCTTATCCATGTAATTTGAGCTCCTTAATTTCCCCTTTGTAATAAAGAAAAATAAATACCTTAGCCAATATTTAGCCTTTGGTCTAGGGTTAGATATAAAAGGCTAAGTTGTAACTTGTCAAGCATCGTTTGCCAATTGTAAACATTTCTTGTTTGAGATTTCCACCTCCCACCATCCATTGATGGTGCATAATCTTTGACCACCATGGCATTAGGGTGGATTCCATGACCCTCCATAGCATGAGGAGGATGTCATGCTGTAGCCTCTTATGAATGATTCTCAGCCTTGGTAATTCAAGTGGTAACATGATTCATGGTAGCCTAGTTACCTTAGCTATGGTTTTCTTAGCATTGCTTTTATTTTTAATATTTTATCTTGTTATGGGAATTTCTTATTTAAAATGATGTCAAAGCCTTCAATTTGATTCTTGGCAAGGTTGTTTTCAAGTCTAGATCTGATTACTAACACCATTGTGAGTAATTGGGATTCAAGATTTAGTTACAAGACTTGGTACAATTCAAAGTGTGACTAGTCAGGGTTTCCTGCAATTAGTCTTGACCAAATCTAGAGGACTTGGTGAAGTTTTGAAGTGCGAATGGCGGGTTCTTGGACATTTTGGCAGCTCGCGATAAAGAAGAGGCCCATTTTGTAGGTTGTTGGTGTAACTAGGATTAATGAAGATTAGAAAAATCTTAAATAGGGATTACTTTTGCTTATCAAAGGTTTTTCTTCTTTCTCTCAGCTTGTTCTCAAGCTTTCATGGATCAATCTTGATCATATCTTCTTCTCTTGGCTTCTAGCATCAGAGAGGCATCCCTAGCTTGACTCCTAACCTCAATACAAGCTCAACAATAACCGTAGTTGATGGGAACCATGCCACGTGGACAACCAGCATATCAGTGCAATTTGTATTGTATTTCAACCACCACCAAATTTTTCATTCTCAGTAAGACAATCATTCTCTAGCTTCAATGGTGCTTCAATCAGGCTCTAAACTCTCTAGCAAAGAGCTCTTGGTTGCTCCTCTTCTCTTGAGTCTTAAAGATTTATGGAAACCCTAGCTATGGAAGGTTCAAGACAACAAGGATATTTTGACCATTTCTTGAAGATTTGAGAGGGCTTTTGTGCTCCTTGGCCTCAGGAGGCTGAAGTCAAGCATCTACATTCATCATCAAGTTGAAATTGGAGCTTCTTAGCAAGATTTGAAGCAATTTCTTCATTTCAATTTGAGGGAAAATAAGGTAGCCATAAATTTCTTCACATTTTTGCTTGAATGACCATGGGGCTTATGGTTTATTCAACTCAAAGAAGATGAGAATAAAGCCACACCACCTAGCTACTATGGCATATTCAGGATGACAAGGATATTTTGACCATTTCTTGAAGATTTGAGAGGGATTTTGTACTCCTTGGCCTCAGAAGCTGAAGTCAAGCATCTACATTCATCATTGGGTTGAAATTGGAGCTTCTTGGCAAGATTTAAAGCAATTTCTTCATTTCCATTTGGGGAGTAATAAGGTAGCCATGGATTTCTTCAAATTTTTACTTGAATGTGGTTTCAACCATGGGGCTTATGGTTTATTCAACTCAAAGAAGATTAGAATAAAGCCACACCACCAAGATTTTGCTAACATTGAGACATATAATCAAGATTGAAGGAATTTTCACTCCCTTAGATATTTGATTGTATGGTATCTTCTTCTATTCTTGATCTCCATCAAGAATTATTACTTCTTCATTACTCAAAGTCTCTTCTCCTATGGTGATTGAAATCATCTACCCAAGCATGGATTTCTAATAATCCATTAGAGCACTCTTCATTAATATAAGTTGAAGAAATATTTGGATATACTGAAGAAATATTTGGACAAGCATTATGGGATCACGTTTTGGTTCAAGCTAAACCTATGGCACTCAATCTTGATCAGTTTGAGGATGGATTATGTGGAGAATTGATTAGTTGAAGCCCTTCAATTCTCTTCATAAGCAACAAGAGGTATTCCTACTACTTAATGCTTTTAATCTCTCTTATTATCCCATTGTTGAGCTGATCCTCTTCTTAAAAAAGGGAGATGAAGAGTAATTGATCATCAAACTTGACATTGAAGAGCATATAGAGCCAAATATAGGGCTGATTGTGACTGTTTCATAATTCTTCATCCTGTCCATTCAAGATTAGTGTCAAAATTAGTTCCAAGCATTGATTCATTACCTAAATTTTGTACCTAACATGGAACTTGACTTGTTGGCTGATCACTGATGCTACATGACTGGAAATATTAATGAAAATGGTAAGTGGGATACATGTAATACAATGAGTCACCGCAAAGGGTAATGCCCTATCCTTAGCTCATTTCAATTCAGTCAATTTCTATTTTCCACTTGCATTTCATTAAGGGATTGAAAGAGTTTTTTAGTCAATGCATAGCATCACTACTTTCTTAGCCAAGTAGCATGTACCTTGTCAGTACGATTTACCAACGGCAATTTCCTTTTAATTAATCTTGGAGGAATCTCAAGCTCTGGTGCATAGTTCCCATGAGAAAAAAGAAGATGCCATGTGAGTCAAGAAGAATTATGACCTTGTTGAAGGGGTGCATCAACCGACTTGAGGAGAAGCTGAGCACACCCCTCAAGTCTTGAAACCCATATATATTTCAAGTTTAGGTATATGTACATAATTATTGGCATTGATTAATAGTGGCACACTAGTATCTTATCACATTGAGACACGGGAATAAACAGTGGATGAGGAACATGGTATTTCTTGCCTCTTGATATCTACAAGTTCCTATAGGTCTTACAGGTTTAATGTACCCGTCATTTTACAAGCCAGCTTTGATCCCCATAGGTATCCCATAAGCTTTGTTGTACCTAGAGAGTTTATACAGGTCCAAATAGGGCATTTACATGTAGTAGACAGGGTGCAAGAAACTTTAGTACGTCACTCAGGATCTTATTATAGAAATTTATCTATTGATCCATAATTGGAGATTGATAGCTTGATATGTCCAAAGAGTGAATGACTACTTGTTATTGTCCAAAGAGCTGGGCCACATGAATAAAGGGATCTCTATTGACTTCAAGAAATTCAATGAGGGTTTTACTTCTTCATTACTCAAAAGATCTTCTCCTATGGTGATTGAAATCATCTACCCAAGTATGGAATTCTAATAATCAATTAGATTACTCTTCATTAATATAAGTTGAAGAAATATTTGGCCAAGCATTATGGGACAAAATTTTGGTTCAAGATAAACCTATGGAACTCAACCTTGATCAGTTTGGGAATGGATTATATGGAGAATTGATGGGTTGTTGAAGCCCTCCCAATACTCTTCATAAGAAACAAGAGGTATTCTTACTGCCTAATGCTTTTAATCTCTCTTATTATCCCATTGTTGAGCTGATCCTATTATTGGAAAAGGGAGATTAAGAGTAATTGATCATCAAGCTTGACATTGAAGAGCATATAGAGCCTAATATAGGGCTGCTTGTGACTGTTTCATACTTCTTCATCTTGTTCATTTAATATTAGTGTCAAAATTGGTTGCAAGCATTGATTCATTCTCTACAATTTATACCTAATATGGAACTTGACTTGTTGGCTGATCATTGATACTACATGATTGGAAATATTAACGAAAATAGTAAGTGGGATACATGTAATGTAGTGAGTCACTGCAAAGGATAATACCCTATCCTTAGCTCATTTTAATTCAGTCCGTTTCTATTATCCAGTTGCATTTCATTAAAGGATTGAAATAGTTTTTTAGTCAATGCAAAGCATCACTACTTTCTTAGCCAAGTAGCATGTACCTTGCCATGTTTATTACTACTAGAAAAAGGAAGATGCCATGTGAGTCAGGAAGACAAATAGAGAGATGACCCTCCCTTCCTTATTATGACCCTGTTGAAGGGGTGCATCACAGACTTGAGAAGAGAAACTTAGAACACCCCTCAAGTCTTGAAACCCACATATATTTAAAGTTTAGATATATGTACATCATCCTTAGCATTGATTAATAGTGGTAGAGTAGTATCTTAGCACATTCAGACATGGGAATAAACAAGGGATGAGGAACATGGTATTTCTTGCCTCTTAATACCTAGAGGTTCCTACAGGTCTTACACGTTTATACAGCATGTATCCATCATTCTACAAGTCAAGTTTGATCCTCATAGGTATCCCATAACCCTTTTTAGGCCCACAAATGTGTTTATAAGGTTTCTTGTACCTAGAGAGTTCATACAGGTCCAAACAGGGCATTTACATGTAGTAGACAGGGTGCAAGAAACTTCAGTACATTAGTCATGATCTTATTACAGAAATTTCTCCATTGATCCATAAGTGGAAATTGATAGATTGATACATAGAGGGAATATTAAGCTCCGTTTTGAATAAAAACTCTAATTGATGTAATATGGAGAACTCAAGATATTTTAGTTTTATTGACAGGAGGTATAGTGGGACAACACTTAGACAGTATAGTAGGGTAACATTGCTTGACATTATGTCACCTAGACCTTTATCCCAACTTGAAACCTCTTTAAATCTACTATATTCTATCGTATAAGCTTCCTATCGAGGTATAGAATACTTAGATTGGAGTTGTAATTGGGGAGATACAAAGGATTTAATCACATGCAGTCTAATATTTAAACACTCTTCTTTCAATGGCCAAGAACAAGAAGAAGCATCTTGTTGTAGAAGCAATGAATGATGATGCCAGAGAGTTTGATGAGGGTTAAAACTATACCAATGAGACTCAAAATCATTAGTAAGTGGATGAAGATATTAGTGTAGGAGTTGCCTACAACATGCATCAAAGGATTGAAGCTACTCATGAGCCACATAGAGTGAATGACTACTTGTTATTATCCAAAGAGCTGGGCCACATGAATAAAGGGATCTCTATTGACTTCAAGAAATTCAATGAGGGTTTTACTTCTTCATTACTCAAAAGATCTTCTCCTATGGTGATTGAAATCATCTACCCAAGTATGGAATTCTAATAATCAATTAGATTACTCTTCATTAATATAAGCTGAAGACATATTTGGGCAAGCATTATGGGACAAAATTTTGGTTCAAGATAAACCTATGGCACTCAACATTGATCAGTTTGGGAATGGATTATATGGAGAATTGATGGGTTGTTGAAGCCCTCCCAATACTCTTCATAAGAAACAAGAGGTATTCCTACTGCTTAATGCTTTTAATCTCTCTTATTATCCCATTGTTGAGCTGATCCTATTATTGGAAAAGGGAGATTAACAATAATTGATCATCAAGCTTTACATTGAAGAGCATATAGAGCCTAATATAGGACTAATTGTGAATTTTTCATAATTCTTCATCCTGTACATTCAATATTAGTGTCAAAATTGGTTTCAACCAACCATTGATTCATTACCTACATTTTATACCTAACATGAAACTTGACTTGTTGGTTGATCATTCATGCTGCATGATTGGAAATATTAATGAAAATGGTAAGTGGGATACATGTAATGCACTGAATCACTGAAAGGGTAATAACCCTATCCTTAGCTCATTTCAATTCGGTCAATTTCTATTTTCCACTTGCATTTCATTAAAGGATTGAAAAAGTTTTTTAGTCAATGCATAGCATCACTACTTTCTTAGCCAAGTAGCACATGTACCTTGCCATGTTTTTTTCTGCGAGAAAAAGGAAGATGATAGGTGAGCCAGGAAGACAATAGAGAGGTGACCCTCCCTTCCTCATTATGACCTTGTTGAAGGGGTGCATCATCGACTTGAGGAGAAACTTAGCACACCCCTCAAGTCTTGAAACCCACATATATATTTAAATTTTAGGTATATGTACATCATCATTGGCATTGATTAATAGTGATACACTAGTATCTTAGCACATCTAGACATGGGAAGAAATAATGGATGAGGAATATGGTATTTCTTGCCTCTCTTCATACCTATAGGTTCCTACAAGTCTTATAGGTTTATACAACATGTAGCCATTATTTTACAAGTCAAATTTGATCCCCACAAGTAACCCATAAACCTTTTTAGGCCCCCACAAGTTTTTATAAGGTTTGTTGTATCTAGAGAGTTCATACATGTCCAAACATGGCATTTACATGTAGTAGACAGGGTTCAAGAAACTTCAATACATTAGTCAAGTTCTTATTACAGAAAATAATCTATTGATCCATAATTGATATCGTGATATGTAGGGGGAGTATTCAAGTCCATTTTGAATAAAAAATATGATTGATATGATATTGTGAGCTCAAGATATTTCAGTTTTATTGACAGGAGGTATAGTGGGACAACACTTAGACAACATAATAGGGTAATATTGTTTGTCATTATTTCACCTAGACCTTTATCCCAACTTGAAACCTCTATAAATCTACTATATCCTATCTTATATGCTTACTATTGAGCTATAGAATACTTAGATTAGAGCTATTTGGGGAGATACAAAGGATTTAATGATAGGCAGTCTACTATTATGACACTCTTCTTTCAATGGCTAGGAACAAGAAGAAGGATCTTGTTGTAGAAGCCATGAGTGATGATGTCAGAGAGTTTCATGAGGGTTAAAACTATACCAATGAGACTCAAAATCATTAGTAAGTGGATGAAGATATTAGTGTAGGAGCTCCCTACAACATGCATCAAAGGGTTGAAGCTACTCATGAGCCACATGGAGTGAATGACTAGTTATTATCCAAAGAATTGGGCCACATGAATAAAGGGATCTCTAATGACTTGAAGAAATTGAATGAGAGTTTAACACAAATAAATAATGGATTGATTCAAGGAGTGGCACAAATGAATAAGGGGATTACTGAACTACAGCAAAGCAACAAATCTCTATTTGAAGAGCTTATTTCAACCATATGGAATATGGACAACAAATCACAAAGAGAATTCCAACCTATTTGTGACCTTCATAGAGTCTCTCATGATTCCAATCTGGCTCATCCTAATAAGGGAAGTACTCAGCCTATTAAGCGTATTTTTGGAAGAGGTGGACCATCAAAACTAAGGGTAACTTCTTTTCATCACAAGCTTATGGCAATTATACTTCAAGTCCTTAGTGTTCAGCAGTCCTAAAGATGATCATAGACATGTAGATGAACAAGATGATAATAGGGTGGATTATGATTATCATGGATATATTCCCTTTTATAAATTCTTTTACCATCAACCCATTAATGAGCTTGATGGGAATACAATCAATACAATGCCAAGATAATGCAAAGAGAATCATGTAGTGGTTCGCAAATTGCAATAATCATCAAACGTGCACATAACTCAACCACTAACCACTAAACCATTAATATGTTAGATCCATAAAGAGTGAAACTCCTTTAGAAACTAGCCATCTTGTCAAACTTCCTTGTAATGAACTCCTAGCACTAAAGGAGTATCCCAACCATGCGTGCAACTAACTACCTAACAATGTGAAGACTAATTAAACTAAAGTGCGCTAAATCCTAAAGTAAAAAGTCATCTACTCGGAAAGTTTTTTTTTTCAATGATTATTTTTTAAAAAAACTATGGAAGAAAGTAAAAACCCAAAAGACTAAGAAAATAAAATATCTAAACTAAAATATTCAAACTTCCTAAGATCTTTTATTACAAACAGTAACCCTAATCCAAAATCATCCACACTATCTAAGTCAAACCTATCAACTAAACCATCAGATATAGGATGCTCATGAATAGCCTCCAGCGTAGACACATCAGATGTCATAGACTGGCTATATCAAGTGCATCACTAAAAACCACTATCACATCATGGAGCAGAGCTGTAGCTGCATCGTCATAATAGGGCATAGCTGCCACCGGTAAACATCCTAAAGAGTAGCCATCGGTTGCATCCATATACCAACATATATAATCCCAATAGGGATAACTAAAATTGGTGCGCAGATCGGTCGCAGATAGCTCACGTGGTGAATCCCGGAAGGTCCCCAAGAACAAAGTACTCTACTTTTTAGCACAAAAACCCATGTAAAAGCGTGCACGACAAGAGGCAAGAGACAAATTGGGTTCAATCTCCCCCATGCCTTGTGTGAGCGCTTCACAAAGCATGTATTTTATGTATATTTCCAATCTTCATGCTCAATAATAGCCCAATTACAAAAATATGACAAGCTTTTAGCTTTTGAGTTTGCTTTCTACAAAAATAGTAAAATAAAGCTAATGGACGGTGCCCATAGTGTCTGGCACGCCCAATCTCAATGTCCAAATAGAAATAACATATCCAGGCGCATAAGCGCATACAAAATAATAATAAATAATCGATGTCTCAATAGACATAACAAAATATAGGCGTGGCGCCTATCAAAATCTAGTCCAAGAGTGGAAAACCCGCTAGACTCCAATGCTTTCCTCCGCCACTGCTGCTATCTCTACACATCAACTGAAGCATTCACAATCGTTAGTAAAATAACACAATTAAACCGACAAAAGTGAATACCTAGCAGTCTTCAGCTACATAAATAAATCAATTGGTTAGAAATAAGTCCTAACCTTAATTTATTACGAGTGCGCACTCTAAACTCATAAACGTTTATTAATTTAATATGCATTTTGCGGAATCACCCGCTATGGAATCACCCATGTACACACTAAATTAATGAAACGCCCGAAAAGGACAGGCGTCCCCATCAACTTCTCGCACAAAGAATCCTCTTTGTGTATGAGCCCCGGTCATCTAAGTTTACGGAATCCACCGTAAAACCTCACGGAATCCACCGTGGAATATGCCTCCTGGCATCATACCCCCGGGGTGGGATAGCAATTGACCTCAATTGCTATTAGCTCAATGTGGAGCTAACAGAGTGGGGAAAGCATTTAGGTCTCTAGCGTGCATCCATTGTGCTTCCTCTACAGGATGGTTCTTAAATTTGACTAGATATCTAGAATACCTTCGGCCAGTTCTAGTGGTCATGTAGTCAGTGTCTATGATGGCTTCTGGTTCAAGTATTTCAGTCTCTTCTTCTAATAAAGGTGGGTTTTCATAGACAGGGTGGATAGGTAATTGGCCTCTAAATGGTCTCAATAAACTAATATGAAATGTATTATGAATTTTCCAATGAGATGGTAGTTCTAACTTGAATGCATTGTCATTAATCTTATGAATGATTCTAAATGGTCCGTAGAATCTAGGAGCTAATTTGACAACTGGATGTCTATCTACACTTTGCAGTCTACGCTTTTCTATTCTAAGCCAAACATAATCATCAACTTTGAAATTCATGGCTTGTCTTTTCTTGTTGGCTTGTTTGGTATATGATTGTTGGGCTTTAGCAATCATATCCTTTACCTCATCAAAAATAGTGTTATGCATAACAGCAATATCATCAGCACTTTGTATTCTATTAGACAAAGATGCAACAGGTGTAGATAATCTATGTCCATAAATAACTTCAAAAGGTGCTTTCTTTGTAGATGTGTGTGGTGTACTGTTATATGCAAACTGTAATAAATGTAAATGAGTATCCCATGTCTGAGGTTTAGAGATAGTGTATGCACGTAAAAGATCTAGAATGGTGCTATTTGTGGCTTCTGTTTGTCCATTCGTTTCTGGATGAAACGCAGATGAGAAATCAATCTTTGTACCTAGATTTGCAAACAGTGTAATCCAAAAATTATTACAAAATCTAGAATCTCTATCTGAAATAATCACTTTCGGCAATCCATGGTTAGTAAAAACAGTTTTCAAAAATAACTGTGCTGCTTGTGATGCTGTTAAAGTTTTCTTACATGCAATGAAATATGCTTGCTTACTAAATCTATCTACAATTGTCCAAATCATGTCATGGTTAGATTTAGTATTTGGTAAACCAGTAATGAAATCCATAGATATATGTTCCCAAGGTTTAGATGGAATAGACAAAGGCATTAATAGTCCATACTGTTTACCATGATGTCTCTTTATTCTTTGACAAATCAAACATTCAGAAACAAAATTAGATACATCTGCATCCATATGCGGCCAATAAAAATCTTCAGTTAACATGCGTAATGTAGAAATGATACCTCTATGACCTTGATATGGGGGACAATGAATTTCATTCAAAACAAAAGATCGGAATGGAATAGTAACACACAGTCTCTTTTCAAAGAACATGAATCCATCATTATATGATAATGAATCAACAGGAATGAAATTATTTTGAATTAATTTTTGCCAATCAGAATGAAAAGTAATATCCTGGTGATATGTGTCTTTCATGGCAATCAAAGAATCAAAAGATATGATAGAAATGTTATGAATTGCAGGTCTTCTACTCAATGCATCAGCAACTACATTTTCTTTTCCAGTTCAGAGTTTTTGCATACGAACAAGTCTTCTATGAGTTTTAAGCACTAGTCAGTTCTGATTTAGTCTGACTTGCAGAGTTGCAGACTTAGCAGACTTGCAGAGTTGTTGACTTGCTGGACTTAGGCCGACTTGCAGAACTTGATTACTGTCGACTTACGGAACTTGACTTCAGAAGTGCGAGACCCGGAGTTACTGAACTTGTTTGCCCAGTGTGACTTGCAGAGGATTGTGTGACTTGAAGAAAGCTTAGTGATTTAAGCTTTGACTTAAGGATTAAGAGCTTAATGGTGGAGAACAGGCGCCGTTTTTTTTTCGTGGGGGGGGCCGTTTTTTTCGCCGGATTTCACGGGATGATGCCGTCTTGCAACGATTTTGAAGATTAGGCCTTGCTAAGCTTAAAATTAAGCTTTCTTATGATAATAAACTTGATTATGAAGAGAGCTTATCTCTGTAACTCCACGACTTGATGATGGAAGTGTTTGAGTGGTCCTCTGTCTGCAGAGCTTGGTCCTTCGCGATTTGACAGTGGAAACAGGGGTTCTTGATCGCCAGAAGTCTGCCTGTATCGACGGTTCGCGACGAGGTTGACTGTAGAGGCCGTTTGTTCCTGGAGCTCCGCCTTCGCCCGAGATTGGTAGCGATTGGAAGCTCTTGATCTCTGCTCCGCTCTGATACCACTGGTGCGTAGATCTCTCGTAGATAGTTCACGTGGTGAATCCCGGAATGTCCCCAAGAACAAAGTACTCTACTTTTTAGCACAAAAACCCATGTAAAAGCATGCACGACAAGAGGCAAGAGACAAATTGGGTTCAATCTCCCCCATGCCTTGTGTGAGCGCTTCACAAAGCATGTATTTTATGTATATTTCCAATCTTCATGCTCAATAATAGCCCAATTACAAAAATATGACAAGCTTTTAGCTTTTGAGTTTGCTTTCTACAAAAATAGTAAAATAAAGCTAATGGACGGTGGCCATAGTGTCTGGCACGCCCAATCTCAATGTCCAAATAGAAATAACATATCCAGGCGCATAAGCGCATACAAAATAATAATAAATAATCGATGTCTCAATAGACATAACAAAATATAGGCGTGGCGCCTATCAAAATCTATTCCAAGAGTCGAAAACCCTCTAGACTCCAATGCTTTCCTCCGCCACTGCTGCTATCTCTACATATCAACTGAAGCATTCACAATCGTTAGTAAAATAACACAATTAAACCGACAAAAGTGAATACCTAGCAGTCTTCAGCTACATAAATAAATCAATTGGTTAGAAATAAGTCCTAACCTTAATTTATTACGAGTGCGCACTCTAAACTCATAAACGTTTATTAATTTAATATGCATTTTGCGGAATCACCCGCTATGGAATCACCCATGTACACACTAAATTAATGAAACGCCCGAAAAGGACAGGCGTCCCCATCAACTTCTCGCACAAAGAATCCTCTTTGTGTATGAGCCCCGGTCATCTAAGTTTACGGAATCCACCGTAAAACCTCACGGAATCCACCGTGGAATATGCCTCCTGGCATAAAAAATTTACTTGATCATCGGGATATGATGGAGTAAAACAGTAAACAAAAACTTGATATCGAGAAAATTCTTATTGTTCTCTACCCACCCTATACTGAGCAACACCATGATCAGGTGAGAATACACTATCAGAATCATGGCGCTGATAAGTGTAACCTATAGCATCATGCATGATAGTGGTACCATAGCATCGAAAATAAGTACGATACTGCCAACACAAGAGCTGCGCATGCACATAAATATGCCATTAACACTACCTATAACCAAAGGGTGGATGGTATTACAAACAAAAAATGATCACAAAAGAAGAACCGCAACAGGCATCTCCTCTTGGTGCATATAAGAACTTGTTATGCGTTTGAAAATGCGAAATACTATAAGGCCCGCCGACATGAATAGGATCAGAACTATCATCATCAAAATGAGGGTAAAGTGCATCCATCCACAAAAAAGCCATATCTGCATCCCATCAAAAACCCCCAAAAGAAAATAAATCCAAATATAGATTAGTTAAAGGATTATTCTAACCACTAACCTAACTATACCTAACTAAACTAAGTCACAAAATGTTTAAGGAGGAGGCCATTAACCCTAAATATCTCATTTTTAGCATTAATATCTTGTACATCAAGAGAACCATTATCATAAACTTTAACAACCTTAAAAGGTCCTAATCAACAAATTTTGAGCTTTCTAGAAAATTTTTAGTATCGACTATCATATAATAAAACTAAATCATCTACTTTAAACTCTCATATTTTGTTATTTTGATCATGCCATGCTTTATGACATTTTTGCATTGCTTCTAAGCTCTGTAAAGCTAACTGTCTTTCCTCATCTAACCTCACCAATTGTAAAATCCTTTGTTTTAAAGATTCAAACTCACCTAATCGTAATGAGAGGGCGATTCATAGAGTAGGTAACTCTTTCTCAATATGAAAAATAACATTGGTTCCATAAATTAAATTGAAGGGTGTATTTTGCACTATCACCTTATAAGTGGTTTGTAGGCCCATAATGCCTCATATAAACATTCATCCCAATCTCGCCGGTGAGAAGCAACCATTTTAGTTAAAATCCCACAAATAATGCAATTGGTTACTTCAACTTGACTATTAGCTTGGGGATAATAAGGCATTGATTTAAGATGCTTAATTTGATATAGTTCTGTTAACTCGCTAATTAGACCATTCAAGAAATGGGAACCTCAATCACTTACTAATTCCAGTGGGCAACCAAAATGGGTAATGATATTATCATACATAAACTTAGCCACCTCAATGGCTTTATCTGTCTTAAGAACTTTCGCTTCTACACACTTTGTAATATAGTCAGTATAGACCAAGATATAACGATTAGATTGATATCTGGTAGGCCGATCAATTGGGCCCACAAAGTCAATTCTCCACTTCTCAAAAGGCGATAATGCCAATATAGGTGTCAAAGGTGTAGCAAAGCAAAACTCTTAGAAGGACGAGACATCACATTTTTGGTAGTAATAATCAGCATCTTTAAATAGGGTAGGCCACCAATAACTAGCTAATAGAACTTTTCGTGCTGTTAATTTACTTGAAAAATGGCCACCACATGGCTCATCATGCAATGCCTTAAGAACCACAAGGACTTCATCTTCCCTTACACATCGCCGATAGATACATTCCCTTGGAAAAAAAGTATAAAGATAACCCCCCAATAATCCATAGGAGCGTGCTTGCATTAAAAATTATCGCTTTCATCATTTATCAGCACTAGGTGAATGATGAGCTATGCTAAGAAAATTCACAATATCAGCATACCATGGAACTTGCGTCTCCACAATAAAAAGTGATGCATCTAGTAAATCATCCTCCACACCTTCCTCCTTATCAAATGTTAATAATTGTGAAAGATGATTTGCTAGAACATGAGCTCTACTACGATGAGTAACTATTTGAAAATCAAATTCTTAAAATAATAACATCCAACGAATTACATGTCTCGAAAGTTCTGCTTTATTAAGCAAATACTTCAGTGCTTCATGGTCCACATAAATAGAAAATTTGTTCCCTAATAAATAATGATGAAATTTTTCCACCGCAAATACCATTGATAAGCATTCTTTCTCAGTGGTAGTATAATTTCTTTCCGCGTCACTTAAATTACGGCTTGCATAATAAATTGGATGATCCACCTTCTTGTTATCATCTTGATATAAAATAGCTCCTATAGATACATAGATGCATAGATGAATATGAAATTCCTTTGTAAAATCCGAGGTTGCCAATATCGTAGCAGATTTGTTAAGGGTGATGTCACCTTTGCAAAATCAGAAATGAATCGTCAATAATAATTTAGATGCCCCAAAAATCCATGTAATTGCTTAAGAATTGTTGGAGGTGGAAGTGAAAAAATATTTGCAATTTTAGTTGGATCCATAGCAATACCTTCTTTAGAAACGATATGCCCCAACAACGTTTCTTTTGACACTCCAAAAATGCATTTATCAGGGTTCAAGGAGATACCTACTTTGTCACTACATTCAAACACTTGCACCAATTGATCATGCATTTCTCTTTTCATCCCATAGACATAAAAATCATCTAGAAAAACTTCCATCCATTGCTGTAGAAAATCTTGATAAGTGGCAATCATAACTCTTTGAAATGTCACAAGTTCATTACAAAAACCAAAAGGCATCACTTTATAAGCGAATGCACCCCATTCAATAGTAAAAGTAGATTTGGATTGATCTTCAGGATGAACTAACACTTGGTTGTAGCTGCTAAACCCATCCATGAAAGAATATAGCTCATGGCATGCAACTTTATCAAGTACCTGATCTATAAATGGCAAAGGAAAATGATCTTTGCGTGTTTTGCTATTTAGCTTTCTATAATCAACACAAATGTGAATCTTCTTACTATTCTTCTTGGGTACTACCACAATAGGGGAAACCCATTCACTATATGCAACATGATAAATAAATCCTGCATCAAGAAGCTTAGTAATCTCGGCTTTGACTAGTTTTGCATACAGAGGATTTGTTCGTCGTTGGTGTTGACATATGGGTTTTGTACCTGGTTCTAGATCAATATAATGCTAACAAAGTTCAACCTTAATACCTTTAAGGTCAATATAAGACCAAGAAAATTCCCCAACATGTGCTCGTAAGAAAATTCCCCAACATGTGCTCGTAATACCTCCTCAAATCTTCCTCGATCTTGGGATTTCAATTGAGCTCCTAGATATAAATATTTCCCTTCTGCCATTTCTATTTTAACTACTTCCACTTTGGGCTCTTCAAAAACAAAGAGGCTATTTTTCGAGCCTGATTGTAGGTACATCCTCAGATATCCCCATTGATATATTTCCAAGCAAACTATTCCTGGCACTCGATTCTGGTTCTTCTTCCCTCGCATTCATAGAGTGTACCAAGGGTAAAGCCCTATAAGGAATAATAGCGAGATTATCTTGAGTAACACCATCAACCTCTATTCTATAGACATTTGCTATCTCAAAAAAGGATTTTGCAATATATAATTCCTAGTTTTTACCCAAGCAGCCATTAGTCGCATTTAGATCCTTATTATAAATGAGGATTCATGTCGGGTTTATTTAGAACCCCAAGTTGGTGGCCTTTACTCATTAGGTATTGGTTGTGCTAATGGAGCCCCTCTTCCGAAGTTAAACTATATATTCATGGGATAGAATTGCTAAGTCTAGGGTTGTGGATATGGTAGTCTTCTAGGCAATTGCATGGCTTCATGCCCATACCTATCGCAATTTGTGCAAGTATGAGGTCTTAGATCTAGGGATTTAAATGGAAGATGATTACCCTCATAGTGAATGCATCGTACTTGCAGTCTTGTGGGTTGCATCATTACCTCTTGAAGCCTTGCAATCTCTAGCTTTAGGCTCACTATTTCTTGCATGTGGTCAATACCCTTCCCTTTATCATGTGTTTCTATAGTGGAATGTTCACTATTAGTTGTGGATCTCTTGCTATTGGAGATAATGCCAGCTAGTTGAATGGCTTTTACACTCCTTTCCTTTAGTAGGTGATCTAAATGTATCGGTTCTTTAAAAACCCTTGCTAGCACGTCTCTTTGCAGACTCAAAATGCTTGATAGCACCTTATAAAGCTCTTTGTCCGAGATCATGTTTATGAATACAATGGATATAGATTTTTGTGTGGGTCTCTCAGTCATCAAAATTGTCTTATAGAGGCTCTACATGCGAGTTTATAGTTGTAGATTTCTTCTCTATCCTTTTGGCTAACATTCATAAACTTAATTATTAGATTGTCAAAATAACCTATTTAGAAAATATTTTGATGAAGAGATCCTTAAATATCAAAGTCCTTGCATTTTTTATTATCTAGGGGCTAGTAGACTTTATAAATGCAATCCACCGTAACATGGCAATATCAAGAGTTGGGAAATTTACTATCATGCCCAATAGAGGTAGACAATCAGTCTCTCTACCACTACATGAGCTCCCATAAAATACTCCCTATCACACTTAAGGGCTATCACTACACCCCAAAGCTCTCTTTTGACTTGAGAATATCGCCATTGCCATTCATTGAGAATCTTTGCTCCAAACCGAATGGCATACCTATTCCCATTAGCATAATCCCCAACCAATGCCAATTGGGCTTGTATCCATGGTGATAATAATAGGCTGTCCATTCTCATAATTTATTATCTTTAATGTTGGGGCTAAAATCAATAAGATCTTTAACTTCTAAATTGCCTTCGTATGTTGTTTACCCCAAGCACCAAAACTTTTTCCCTTTTCTCAAGACCTGATATAAACTTTCAGCTACATGAGAAAGATGCGGAATCCATATCAAGTAAAAGATACATGCACCCAAAAATCTTCTCACCTCGGATACATTTGAACATGTCTCTCACATCTTGCTTATGGCATCAATCTTTACTGGTGAGGGCTTTCTCCCATATGGTCCACACATGTCCCCAACAACTAATACTTCCTCCACTCCAAAAACTGACTTTTCTCCTAACAGAGTCAAATGCACTTCTTTAAGATGGCTCAAAATCTTGTCACAATCAACAATATGATCAGCCACAAATCTTCTACATCCATGCTCATTCGACTCTTCATTCTTCTCATAGATATCACATCCTTTGATCGGCAAATCATCAACAAAGGGTAAGGTCAACTGGGGAACATACTCCCTCAGAACTTTATGCATAGCATTCATCATACGCACCACTAAATTGGTTGCTCCATGTGGAAGTGTACACATCCTAACCAATTCAAGCGGTGTCTTCATGGTAGTGATATCTCGACTTTCTAATGCAAGATGGAATAGATCATATCCTGAATATAAATCACCCATAGAGTAAATTGCCTTGCTTGCAAATTCATCCACTATCAAGCCCGATCCAATATTCCTAATGGTGACTTTATTAACTAGTTGTAAATCCTGTATAAACCTCAAAGCACCATTCTTCTTTGGAATAGTGAACCACCGATTCAAATATGGAGTTGAAGACGGCTCCAAAATCCTCATTCTCATCTTCTCGTTCAAAATCTCTAGCAACTTAGGCAAATATGCCTGAGGCACTGGAATAGGCTTTAAATTCCATGGCACATGAGGTATTGTAAAGATCACCATAGGTGCAATCCGATCAACACATCAAATTTCTTCTGGCTGAAATGCAAAGGCTTTCCCATGCCTTGCCAACATCTACAAGAAACAAGCTCTTTTTAAAGGAGCAGGCAAAAGGAAGCTTGTATCACCAATTTTCAGCTCTTGTAAAGTTTCAACTGTAAATTTATGTCCTACTCCATGTGGATGCCGTAAACTAGGTTGTTGAGTCACTTTTTTAGCCAACCCATCACTTTCAGGTGGTAAAGGCAAAGCTACAAGCTTAATCTTCTTTGCAATTGTTTTGTACTTTGTATCCACCCTTGCTTCAGCCCTTTTTTGGAACCCATATTGCAGCCCATAACATTCATGTTGAGAAAACTCTTGAATGACTTCATACATCTCTAAAGTGTCAACATAAATAACATATTTTTTTGTCTTGTTTTTAGCATTAATTACTGCAAAAAT
The DNA here is from genome assembly GCF_053477565.2 of Lygodium microphyllum. NCBI lineage: Eukaryota > Viridiplantae > Streptophyta > Polypodiopsida > Schizaeales > Lygodiaceae > Lygodium > Lygodium microphyllum. Next base: position 25,455,990 of record NC_141160.1, on the reverse strand, counting down.
TTCACCATTGTATCAACATCAACCAGCCCTAAAAACAGCCCTGAAATACCTTCATTTGCAGCCATCAAACTATATGCTTTCAACTTTTTTTCAACTACTCTTTTTAATCTTTTTTCTCCCATCTTGCTAAGAGTCCTTGCGGGCGAGTGACTTCATGAACTCCCATGCGTATTCCATGCGACATTTGGTGAACCTGACGTGAAAGCGTTGCTTTTGATTATTGAGATGGCAGACTCTTCGAATACTCCACCTACTTCATCATCAAGTGCTTCTTCCTTTTTGACCAATGAGATGAAGAATTTATTACAAACTCTTTCTTCAGCCATTATGATGCAGAATCAGCAGATGCAATTATCTATGCAGTAGCAGCAAGAGTTACATCAGCAACAATTGGATCAACAACAAATGTTGCATCAAGAACAAGAGCATATGCATGGTGTAACCAAGGCGATTGAGGGTGTGGTAAGTGAGCGTAAATTATTTGATGGCTGGAATGTCTCAGCCTATCTTAAAGCTTTTGAAAGCCATATGCACTTCTTTGGAGTTCCTACCAACTAGAGTAACTATTTTCTACAGCTTATCATGCCTACTTTGTGGGTCAGAGTGACTGATTTATTTGTGCAAGACTCAAACTAGAATGTTTTCAAGAAGGCACTCAAAGATGATTTTTTCTAGAGGATAATGGTATTGCTATGCGGAAGACATTCACAGAATGGGTCTATCAGCCCAACAAAGTACTTGTTGCTTCTGAGTTATTGTGCGAGTTTAAAGAACAATACAACCGGTTGGATGTACAAGAGCAAAGAGCCCTAAACTCACAAAAAGTGGAGTTATTCTTGCATGCGACTGATCTTGCACTTAAGGACGAGTTGGGAGAGCTTCTTGAAGACCGTACGCAGCCTATGGGATTGAAGACAAATTGACAAGATTTTATTGATGTGGTTTCCACATTGATGAAGAGGCAGAGATGGAAGGCTCGCTTGCAGAATGGCATGTGAACACCTTTGGCGATGTCTTCTCCTACCTCGACTTCTCCTACTTCTGCTGTTGCTCCTTTCACTTCTTCTCCTACTTCTCATCCTGTGTCTATGCCTATGTCTATGCCTGTCTATTCCTGCTATGGTTGTCAGACCATTTGAAATACCAACTGTGGAAGATACGATGGAGAAAATTTTAAAGAACTTAAAAGACCTTCAAAAAAAGATGATTGGAAGAGAGCAACAATAGCCAACTCCAATTTTAGCCCTAATTTCATCTACCCTTACAAATTCTTCCATGATGGTGAAATCTCAGGGAGTCGAAGTGTTTGTTGAGGAGAAATGAAAAAGGGATGAAGATCTAGTTTCCCAGCCTTCTTATTCAGAACTAGAGCTGAGTATGGCTAAAGTTTAGAAGCCGAAAGTATAAGAAGATCAAAAAGCCCCGAGACAAAGAATCCAAAGCCAGAAAAGCAATCTTGATTCAAGCTACTTTCCAACATTGAGACGACTACAGACTTGAAGAAGAGTGAGGAGATTGATTCTGATAAAGAGGTTATTGATGGTCTTTATGATGGGCTATTATGCTTGGATACTATGGAGGATCATCAGCATTGCTAAAAACTTAAAATCAAGAGTTATCATATGTCTCACATGTCAATTCTTTGGCGATGATTGTGAGATTGCTGATTTCATTCTGTAAGAAAATTTGGGTGCTGAGAATTCTCAGCAAACAGTGTTCTTTGCTGAAATATTTCAGCAAAAAGATTTTCAGAGTGTTGATTTACAGCAAAAAAAAGATTTATAGCTGAAGTAAGATGTGAGCCTGACTGTTGGGCTATTAATATGCAATCTGAAAAAGATATGGTTGATTTTTGTCAATCGAAAGAATTGGGTGTTGTTTATACATAGCAAATTTGTGTTTACCAAGGTATTTACAGCAAAAGCTAAAATTTGCAAGTTGTAGCAAAGAAGCCAGAGTACAACGACAATATAAGATAGTTGACAATAAGGTTAAATTACCTTTGGATAGTGTTGATGATTTTCCAAATTTTACACCATTTATGGAGAGGGATATGGATAAGATTGGAGTCAACCAGCCAAAGATAGTCCGGATGCTGTGATGATCTACAACAAGCCACTAGATGTAGAGATGATCTACGAAGACATACCTACCTTGATTTGTCCACATGATCCAGGAGGATGCTGTGATAATCTATGTCAACTTACCTATTTGTCATATTAACCAGATGATTAGCCATATGATCGTGGTGGGAATAATGTTGCAAGTGGTAAACAAGTTGGCACATGCTGAAGGATGTGCAGGTTTGGAGGGGGCGGATGTTGTGACGCTACGCGTCTACCATAGCTAACTTGAGGGCGGAGTTTTTCACCAAGATTTTTGAACTCTTTAGTTAACGTATTTAGGAGTTTATTTTTTATTGTGTGTATCTTTTGTGTTTGCATGAGGCACGAGCACATGTAACTAGGCTAGGCACAAATTCTTCAATGCATTCATAATTTTTTGTGGGAGCATCGCTCGATTGATTGCATAGCATGGTTTTTAAATTGCAAACTGCATGAGTGATTGGGCACGAAGTTCTTCCCCAAAGCATGTTCTTATTAGGAAACATTCCACGAAAGATGAGATTATTTTGGCAATATCATAAATATGGATTCCTAACCTTGAGAAGTAATATTGACTCAACAAAAGTGTTTATCACATCAACAATTCTAAAGAAAACTTGGACCAATGTTGATTTTTCACTCCCAGTTCTTCTTATGATATGCTCATCGGCTATTATCAGACTTCCTTTCAAGAATTCTGAAAGGCCTTGATGGAAATCAAAATAAAGTTCATAGTAGAGCAGGATGAAATGAAAGGGCACATGAAAATGAAGTGGATAGATTTGAACGCTTTCCCCAAAGCCACCTTATTACTTTGATTTTCGCTACTACTAACTAATGTGGCACTAAAAATGACGTAGGGACAACTTGGCATTGGGAAGGGAAGTCATAGTTATTCCCAAACTAATACATCCTTTGCATCCTGCCATTACGTCATCATAGACATCAACAGATGGTCACTTGGAAGGCACATGAATGTAGGAGCTAAAGTCCGCCTACCCCTACCTCTGGCCGACTTCAACCTACTCAAGATTGTGGATTACTAGCACGGATAAGAATAAATTGATGATATTTTTGCCGTGTAGCAATACGAGCAGATTGATGATGAAAGCTCTGATGGAACTAAGCTTCAGAAAAAGCGATCAACTTTGATGTAAGATGGATGCAAAATTATTGAATGCTATACTTATCGAAGTCGAATAAAGCTTCTCGGAAGCCTTTTTGTGGAAAAAGCTACGAGCTATTTATATGTAGCCATAGAAGGTGATGCAGAAAAGGAGGTGCGGAATAATGAAGACCTGCAGCAAAGGAGATGACCAAAGTCAATAACCGCAACAAGGTGATGCAAAGGAGGAAGTCGGTGGCATTGAATGGAAGGGAACGTCAACCTGCAATTGAAAGGGGAGGGGGCATTGATGACATGCCACAGAGAGTCAATTAAGTTGCCGATGGAAGATTTGAAGGTGACGTAGAATGACTGCAACATATTAGCAACCTCCATAGCCGCGGTGCCTCCATAGTTCCCCCCTTGTCGACTGGCCGTCACCACGAGAGCCTTGTAGTACCAAGCCCGCCACCTCTATGGGCTCCATTGCAGTCTACTAACAGGAGCTTCATCGTCCTAAATCTTCAACGTTATTGTCAATAGATTCATCATCTTGAATTTCAACATGATTGTTAAAGGCAATAGTACTAAAATTGGTTGCTTCAACAACGGAAGCAGCGCCATGAACAACAGTGCAGGCGGCATAGTAACAATAGCCTTGACGGTGCTTGAGTCAGCTTCGTTGGCATCAGGACTAGCAATTGAGTTTGCTCTGCAGCACTACCTTTGCTGGTCGGGAACGGCATATTCATCCTAATCTCCCAGACTCCCACAACACGAGCAACATCAAGGGGGTACTTACCTCTGCAGGGTTGTCTTCTATCTCAACCGTACCCGTGCATTGATACTAGCGCCATCATATTGTCTTCTCTCCCTTCTTACCCTTTTCCCTTTCTATGCTTCTACTTAACCCTTTGCACTTGGTCCCTCATACTTGCATCTCCTACACGAATCATGAAAAGATAGAGTCCATGCTTCTTAAACAGTAATCACTTCTCTTTTCATGCATATCTATGATATATAAAGCTCTCTTGTGACTAAAATCTAAAATTTTTCTTGTGAATGAATTCATTGAACTTCTTCTATTATATTCCTTAAGTGTAGCAATCAAGAGATCTATGTTCGAGAATGAAATCTTGTATTTCTACTTCTCCTTAACATGCTGACACATGAAATCATTCAAAAGAGAATTAATCATTCTTTCACTCCATGTACTTATCTTGGATTAAGTACTCTTTTTAATATTTTTGCTCCCATCTAGCTAATTAGCATCCCTCCGGCGAGTGACTTCACGAACTCCCATGTGTATTCCGCGTGACATCGTGTTTTAGGGTTTTCATTAAGTAATAATTTTTGGGTCTATTCAAGAGTCTAAATCAACATGTAATGCATATTTTAGATCCATGCCATTTTCCAAAATGTAGATGTATCAATGATAAGGTCAAGATGTCTCTAGATATTTCTTTATAAAGATCATTAATGGGGATAGCTTTATCTAATATATCATTGATACTAGAACAGGTAAGAGTTAAATTTCTTGCAAGTTTTGTTGATTCTTTCATTGTGGATGTCCTTGATGAATGCTTTCATTATGGCCTTGGTGATGGGCCTTTCTATAGTGGTGGGGATTCACTTAAATAGTCTCGTCACTTTCGAGATGTAGTCTCTCATGCTTTCATTCTCTTATTATACAATGGTGGTTAGTACATGAATAATAAGGTTACCACCATAGCTAGCCTCTATGCAGAAATTAATAAAGAGGTCTTTGAGCAACATGAATGAATATTTTTATGTGGAATCAAGCCCAATAAATTAAGTCCACCCTTTTATGTTAGGTGTAATCCAAATTATTACACCTTCTTAGCATCATCATAAGGTTGTTTCCTTGTAGAACTATTCAATGAAGCTATAATAGTCATTTCTAGCCTTATACGTATTCAACTACTTAGCCACAAGAGAAATATTTTCTTGATCCCTCATCTTAGAGATACTTCAAAATCCAAATCAAGAGATTTTGCATATGTGGGTTTGTACCTAAACCATATTCGTGCCATCAAACAAGCATTGTTGTATGAGATCATATTCATCTTGTAAGGTTCTTCTATTGTAGTACTCAAGAAAAACACTATTATCATGTGTATTTGCTAATATCTATTAATTGGTTAAGAGTACTTGTGCCTTGGTATTGTAGCTCTATGTGCTTTTGTTTCATTGTCAAGCAAAGGTAGGCCCAATTTTGGCAACCCAAAATAACATTCACAGAATGGCAGTTGAAAGAGACCATCAATGTTGATGGCAATGGCATAGTAATAAAAGGTGACGGATTAGCCATGGATTATGGTAGGTGGATTTTATGACACTCTAGGCACTAGAAGCTATAAAAAGGATCAAAGATGAAGTATTGTATTCCTCTCTCCTTCCTTCCTCGTCTCTCGACTCTTAACTCTTCCTTCTTTCTCTTTACTTCCTCTTTTATCCTCTATTTGGGTCTTGATCTTTCCTAAACCACCTTACATACTTTGATAGTATATAATGCTGCAATGGCAATCAAGATGATCTAGTCCATTCTCATGTACTCCTTTGGAGTGGTTATCCATTTTTTGATGTACTATGTATTCTAAGTCTCTCAATTAAATCCTATAATTTCTTGTTGGAAATATACACATTTATTTTCTTGATTAAGAACTTGCCTTAGCTAGTAAAAATGGTAGTTTTTTCTTTTAGTATGCTTTGCCCTTAAATCCACGATGCTAGCATACTCATGTAGTATCAAGGTTGGGTATGCCAAGGCTCTGCTATTCCACAAAGCTAGTGCATGACTAGTTTGCACGTGGCAACCAAAACTAGAACTTAGACTCAATTACACATGGCAACCACACTAATCTTTCCCATGTGCGTAGATCTACATACATGCGTGCTCTCAAGGTCCACTAGAGGACATCCATCTTATGTTCTCATAGCTCTAGGTGTGAGTAGCATGCCTACTATTCTCTATTCTTCAAGTGGCTATACATAAACTTGAGGATCTAATACCTTACATTTACTATTGTTATTGGCCTAGTAGCTATCGTCACTACTACATTTGATCCTTATAGTTGCTACACTACACTTTGTTGTCTTAATACCTACTGTGTTTGGTCATCCTTGCTACCACCTAGACCATCACTACTATTTGGAGGTTACACTTTGTAGATTTCTCACTCTTTTGCATTATATCCCAACATTGATCAAGCATCATTGCTGCTACATTTTCTAATGCTTGGCATATGTTGTCTACCATGCTTCAGTTCAGGATCTTTCAAGAGTACAACACACTCTCTTACTCATTAACTCTACCTCGGTCCTTGAGACACAAGAGTTTGGGGTACACTTTTTCATTCCCTATATGGTTTTGTTGTTGCATGAGCATTGTATCATAATTATTCATTCATTTAGATATTCGTTGTGTTTATTATCTATGAGTAGCCCTAATCCTAGCTCTATTTTGTTGAGTTTATTATTTTTTGTATGCTTTCATTTATGTTTCTCCATCAGGGTATTTCTTTACAGGGACCATCTCCTTTCAAAGTACTAAAGACCATGATGCACATGCACAAACTATGGACACTTTAGGCACGAGGCCGTGAATTGTAGAGATCCTTGAAGGATACTAGGTCCTAACTCAAATAATGGCTATCAATTCAATCATGGTATCAATTATTTGTGAAAATCTTAGGTATCTCCAGAACTAGCTTTCAAGACTCCCAAAGGGTAGAGGCAAATAATGCAAAGAGTAGAAATCAATCCCTTACAAATCCTTTGATCTTGGGCCTTATCATTACACATCCACCCAGTAATGCTCTCATCGTCCATTATGTTGAAGGACCACAAAAAGATGAGTACATGAGCTTCTTTGTTTGCTACAATATACAGCTTCATCTTATCCTAATGGACTATTGGCTAGTGCCAATTATGATATTGGGATGAGGAGGAAGATGTGGAATACTCCACCCACATGAGATTGTAGTTTATTGGAACTATAGACAAACAAGACACATATCCTCATGAGGTCATAAAAATCAAGAGCAATCTAAAGATATTTGAAATGGACCAATGGTGTTGAGTATGGAATCACATGTACCAGGATTTCCCTAAACAAAAAATAAGTAGTGGAAAGGAAATCATGTCATTAGTTCCCTTAAGTCTCTTTGCTATGGAAATGATCAAATATGAATACACTATCCCAATTCTAGTCAATGCTATCATCTGAGCACAAAGCAAGAAAGGAGAGATTAGCATTGAAGGAACAATGATGGTGAATGGGTCAATGATAGGCAAGAAGAATGTTAAAAAGAGATAGAAGCACATTGATATCAAGTTACATAGCAAAGGACCAACCATCTTTCAACAATTTATAGCCACTTCTAGTATAGAAAGCACCATGATGGTACCATAGACTGAGAAAGATGGCATGGAAAAAGAAAAAGAAAACCCCAATCTTGAGAAATACTTGGCTATTATAGATAAAATCAAAGACTAAATCAAGATGGTTGTTGGGAGCTCACGCTCAACGGCCAAGGCCCATGGACCACTTATTGTTCAAGTGTTTCAAGCTGAGCACTAATGGCTACCTCTCACATAGCCGACATGCTATCTTTCTCTCTACAAGTGTAGTGAGCTTACCTCCATGCATGATCTAGTTGCCTCTTTTCCCGAGCACTCCGGTAGCTCCACAATCTAAGTGCAAGCTTCAAGTGAGCTCAATCCTCAAGCTCCACGTTCCAAGCTCCATTGCTGTGAGCAAGAGAAGAGAAGAGAAGAGAAGAAGAGAGGAGAATATGGAGAGCTTCTCCACCATGGTCCCTCATCCTCACACACTCACTCCCTCACTCTCACACTCCCTCTCTCAAGCATAAGCTCAAGCAAGCAAGCAAGCAAGCAAGAAGAAGAAGAAGAAGAAGAAGAAGAAGAAGAAGAAGAAGAAGAAGAAGACGACGACGACGACGAAGAGGAGAGCTACTTTTGGCCACACACAAGAATGAGCTTCTCATTCCCTTTTTTTACATGGCCCTAGGCCATTTTTCCCAATCTTCCTAGCTTCCTTCTTATAACTTCTCTACATTTACAATTTGCACAGGTGAGTGCCCCTGGTGCTCTTAAAATAAATCATGGTATGCCTTGCGCTCTTTTACAAAAGTATTGACTTGCGCTTTTTCTTGTGTGCCTCTCTCCTTGATTTAGGACTTTTTTACACTTCTTGTGTTTCCAATTTTTTCTTGGCATGCCTTTGTCTTCCGTTTCACTTTTGCCTTGGCCTTGACTTGTGCTTTAGATTTTCCGAATTCTCCATCTAGTTTTTTTGAGGGTTAACAATGGTACAATAAAAACTACCTACAGAGCATATTGTTGAGGCTATAAGTCTTCCCAACCTCTCTCATGTGTTGCATATATCTACCCTTGCTCAACCTCAAAACCTTGGGAGCTACTTTACTTTGTCCAAATTGCAAGAATAAGAAGGCATAAAAATCCATTAAGTAGGGCATCCACAACTTTGTTATCAAGCATATTGAAGGAGGAAGTAAAGAGAAGAGATATGGGTGTGAAGTCAAGAGGAGAGAGATGAGCAAGGAGTAACCAAGGGAGAGTCCATGTAATGATGACTTGAGGAGGATAAGGAGAAGGAGGAGAAGACCATAGCACCCTCGGCTTACAGTGCCCATGCTATCATAAAGTCCATTTGACATAATCATTGACTAATCTTCCACCTTGTATTATTGTGTTGTTGTCATTAGAATTGATGGGCCCCTTTAGCCACCTTCCCATTACTACAACTTCAGGCTTCTACTTACGGTATTCTAAGCCTAACAGCAAGCTTTCTATACGTGAAGTGCATCTTGGTTAAGGATACTCATTCCAACTCCTTTACCAATGATTTTGTACCTTATGGAGTGTCACCAAGGACTTCCACTGATTGAGTGGATAGTATGAGGCTCTACTTCTTCCCAAAAAGTATTTATCCCTAAGGCTCCTATAGTTGGAGAAGTGGAGAAGCTAGCCATTCAATTACATGGTGATTTTATAGGTTCTATTCCATCCATCTACTTTTTGAATGCATATCAACTAGCAGTGCTTCTTTTCATTAAGATTCCTAAGGAAACCAAGATGTTCGTGGATGTAAGGGGCCAGATGATGTTAAGTTTTATTTATTTGGGTCCTGAGTATAACACTGTGAGGGTAGATAAGTCAAAGTATAATCTTATGGTTTCCCCTAATCTTTCACCAAAGTATAACACTGTGAGAGTAGCTGAGTCAGCCCAATCCATTGATATGTGTTGCCTTTGAGTAGTTTTCTTCTGAGATGTATTCTGTGTCCCAATGTTTGTTATTAGACCCTTATACGCATTTGATGGAATATGTGAGCATTCCTTTTGGTAATTCTTAGTTTTTTTACACAATGAATAGTAATTGATAACTATATCGTTACGTGAAAATTTTAAGTTTGAGATGTTAGCATACCCTTGTGTGGAGTATGGTTATGATAAGGCTTTGTCTTCCCACCAAACTGTTGCAACCAATTTGCACCTCACGACCACATTCAAAACTTGGACCTAATCACAAATGGCAACCACACTAGTATTTTTCACGAGCATTAATATGCATGCACACGTACTTGTAAGGTCCACCAAAGGATATCTAGTCTATGTTCTCACAGTGACTTGGACATGAGAAGTAGTGAAAAATTCTGTCTCCTAAGTGCACTTCATTCCTCAATGATGACAAAATAGTCCACTCTGCAGCCCAAGAAGTGGTTTTACCCTTTTTGCCTTGTGGTATCATAGTTTTAGTACTTGGATGGCTAGTTAGGCACAGGTTCCGTTCCCAAAGTTTGCAAGCTCATCAAATGAGGATCAAGATGACTTTCTTAGGCAATTCAATGTGGCATACACAATCAATATTTTTTTCCAAGTTTATCCCACCCATAAGGTGGCCATGTTTGATTCATTGATGTGGAAAGAGGTGGCGGTTTGGTTGGCAACAGCAGGAAACAACTAGGCAATGCTCAATGATGCTTGGATAACATCCCATTTTTGGTTCCAACTAGGACCAAAAAGATGCCCAAATATTAGAAAGACTACATAGGCTCAAACAAGGTAGTGCCACTGTCCAAAGATATACTACTAATTTCAAAGTCTTGAATGGACGTATATCCCAGCTTGGCCAACCTACTAAGCAAAATATTACACTCTCTATATGTACAAGGCTTGAATTGGAAAATCCATAAAGCATTAGCTACAAAAGACCTATTTGGTCATGATTTGGATTACTTTTACTAGTATGCAATCCGGGTTGAGATGTTTTCGACCAAAGATAAGTTGAAAAAAGAGAGAAAATTGGTCAAACCCATTGATAAACCTCAACATATGGAACCTAGTGACTCCAATATGAATTCTTACCTAGAGAAAGTAAGTAGTAGTGAGGATGAGGACTTTGAGGATGAGGAATGTCAAAAGACAACTAAGTCTAAGAGAAAGAAAAAGGCCCACATACCCTCGGAGACTGCTCAAAAACCTAAAGTTAAGACCCTCTAGTGTACCAAGTGTAGTAATTGGGGTCACTTGGCTATGAATGCATCCTACATCTACTATGGTGTGGCATTTTCCATAAAATTACTGATATTTTCTCATGTAATGTCTATCAACCAGATGGGGAATACCATGTCCTGGCAAGGCATGAGAGGAGCCCATTCGACTAGTTGAAATCACCTGAGACCATCTATTGCAACAACCCTAATCGTGTCCTATATGCAAAAAGATTATTTATTTCCCGATACAGGCCATGAAGGACAAGGAAGAAATCAGCGTGGTTGAGGAGGATATTCTTACCCCACAAATAAACAATGTTTCTTTTATATGCAAGAAGGCCATTAGAGATCTGAATGCATTAAGGCCCAACAATATAATGCTAAGTAGCAAAGTGAGAAGCAAACCCCATTGCCATCTATCATTACGATGGAAATCAAAGAGCTCCCTAAGCTGAAAGTCTACGTGGTTACCCATTCAGGCAAGAAGATCAAAAATAAAGAGGAAAAGCCCAAAATAGTTCCTTGGACCAAACAGCAAAAAGTCTACCACCAAGTGATGGCACAGATGGCAAAAGAACTAGCAGTAGTGTAAGAACTCTAGACTTGCAATAGCAAAAGGGACCGCATGAACATCAGCACCCTAGCAAAGACTATCATCAATTCAGGGTTTGGAACCAACATATTCAAAATCTAAACCAACCATCAAAGTAGTAGCCATTTATGGAACATGTGTAGCCACCTCTTAACACTACACAACCTCTGAGGAAAGAAGGAAATCAGTCTATTTTTTAAGGCAAGGCTTCATCCTCCACATAGGTGGTTTTGAGCAAATCAAACTCCCAAACTTCATGGGGTCTTGTTTCCATTACCATTCCTCTCGTAGACATACTTAATATGATCCTAGCATCAAGACAACTTATTGAAGGTGATCCAATCGGATTGACTTGTTCTACCAATGCTCAAAGTTGTGGTGCTGATTGCATCCACATTGGAAGATGAAGTTTGAAAGGTATGGTTGAGACTTTGTATGGACTTCTATTCTTTTAGAAGTTGCAACTCACTCTAGAGACAATCTCTCACCTTGTCTCTCGATACTCCACTCTAACTAATCACTATTCTTCTCTCTATTCCAAGAAATCAAGAACACAAAACTAGCTTCGACGTGTAGTGAACTCACCAACTTTCCTTTAATGTTGTAGCCCAATTTAAAGCTTGAAGACTCGAATATGGTTTCATGATCACGATCGACACGGTCCAATACCATCACTCCTTTGCATCCACTACCAACCACAACAACAAGTCCAGAAGCTAGTATAGAAGAACAGAAAAGAAAGAAGATAACAGAGAGCTTCACTTTCCCTCAGTCCCTGGCTCAATACACCTCTCACTCACTCACTCTCATTCACTCTCAATAATGGAGACAAGATTATATAATAGAAATATTCAATAGGTGCACTAATAGAGCTTCCATAGAATGGATGTACCAAAAGGGTAAATACAACCGAGACCTCCCACCCTTACATAGATACAAACTAGGTAGGGTTAGGTGACCTCTCTAAGACAATGCACTATTTTAGGGTTAGGATTTGTACGCCACTTTGTGTTTTTGGGTATGCACCCTTATGAATTAGGGTTTGCATCCCTTTTGTATTTTAGGATTTCCACCATTGTGAATTAGGGTTTGCATACCTTTTTCATTTTAGGGTTTTCGCCATTGTAAATTAGGGTTGGCACCCTCTTTTGGACATCGTACTTCCTTTGGGATCTAGGCCAGTCAATTCTCATAGTATACTTGTACCTTCGTCTAAATAGACCAAGGATACACTAATCTAATCACAAATATATGTATACAACCCATGCAACACTTGTGGGTGTGACAAATATAACTGTGAGTGATGAATACAATGTGCACGAGAGTGAGCCCAACTCTCACAAAATAATACATCCATGATAATCTAATGTCCATGAAGTACAAAAAATAGTGTAAGTGCCCAAAAATAATCATTGAAGCACCCCAAAAATAAGAATCCACCATCAAATAAATCCAATACTTGTGCTTTGACTTTGCTCTACCTTCTTTAACTTTAGTCTTTCATAAAATAATGTTAACATTATCCCCCTCCAAGATAAGTGCCAATCCCATGGCACTCACGTCAAAGGTAGATATGGAATATTGGAAACAATAATGATGAAGTAATCCTCGTGGCAGAATAAATGATGTAGATGGAAAACTTCTACTAATGAAGAATGATTCCCCTGATGATGAAAACCTGGTATTGAAGAAAATGATTCTCCTACTAATGCTATAGATGATGTCCAAAAGATGAGGCTCAATAATTGAAGATGATGTCTACATGAACAAGCAATAATGGCATAGTAGAGGAAGAGAAATGAAGCATGGAAGGATGAGGATGTAGAGGCCATCGATGATGATGGGTCTTCAGTCCTTGAAATGATCATCTACGAAAGTCCTATAAGCCAACTTGTGCTCTTCCTAAGGGGTGTGTCTACTTATGTGTATAGTGACTTCTGCACCTATAGGTGGAATTGGGAGATGGGTACTTCAAGCAAGCTTGAAGTGTTGTCCATACTTGAGGACCCAAAACTGTGAATATGTTATGGTGCAAATGTTATGTGAGTGCACATGCATACATAGTCTAATACATAGTTAGGAAATTGCTCCATGGATTTTTCTCTTGATGGGGTCTGACAAAGGAATCTTACACTGGTGAAGATGGTAGAAAGTGTCATTATTGATGAGGAAAAGTAAAGTTATCAGAGAGACACCATTGGGAAGATGGACAAAAAATGGAGTCCAATCCAATAAGCTCTTGAAGCACATGGTTCTCTGTGGAATCAACATAGGGGGGGTGGATGAAACTAGAATGGAAAAAGTACAAATGACCCATGGAGACAAATTTAACCAAGACAAGCCAAGACTCCCTAGGTATGTCCTGACCTTGATGTGCCTTGGCTAAATATGGGGGAAATCAGAAATGCTACACAATTTTATAGAGAGACAGCCAATTGAAGCCACTGGATGCACCTAACTTGAGGACCCCTAGGTGTGATGTAGCTCATATATCATTTTCATTTCCTTTTTTTTTCTCCCTTTATTTATTTATTTATTTATTTTCATTTTTTATCTCTCTTTTTTTGTTTTTTTATCTACACTCATTGAATAATATAGTGTCAGGCTAGCAACCTTACAAAATCAAAGTGGAAGTATGAGAGATCTAAAGGTTGATTGAGAATAGTAGATTTGGCTCAAAGAATGGAATTGTACACCACAATGTACACATGGAAATGGAAGATTGAGCCTTGAACCAAAGCACCTTACCTCATTTTTGATACTATAGAGTTATTGAAGAAGAACTAGTATTAAGTGATGAAGACTTGTAGTATTACTAAAGTAAGCGTGACTTCCCCTCAAGAAGTAGACGACCATTGTATGCAAGGAAGTAGCCTCATAGTAGGTTGGATCATATTGAAGCATACTAACTATACGACATTGCTCTGCTATTGGCATAAGATAGATGCCATCATAAGTAATCTCAAGTTGATGAGAAAACCATTTCTGCAAGAATGGACTTGAGGAATTGCAATTTTGCTCAAGTTCATCAAGTGCTAAGTGGTCTTTGAGTTTGGTCTCACAGAAGCATAAAAGGGAATAAGTTGATATGACTACAATTCCTTTTGAGGAAGGGTTTTAGCATATTCATCTTAAACTAAGAGGCTTTTTTGATATAGGTGATCAATCTCTTCCCAAGTGAGATGCCATTTGGAAGTAATTTGTATCATCTTATCATCAGTAAGGCCTAAATCGATCGTTGTTACAAATAGCTTGGCATAAGTAGTGAATATGGCATCAAATTGAAGTAGCCATTCTATTTCAAAGGAATTACGTTTATTGGCCAAATAAACAGCCATGATTTTGAGTGGTTGGAAAATAAGAAAATGTTGGGGGCCAAAAGGAGGGACAATTTTAGTAGGGATGATCTGGAGGTGAGTTTGAGTAGCCTCTTTTGGAGCATATTAGGGTTCAATTGGCTCAACTTGCTTGAACTCGTGGTGTGGGTTTATAGGGATGTTAGTAGCTATGGCCTTAGGGTTTGGAATTTCAAGCACACTGCTTTTAGCCACAATGTCAGTGCTAGTAGAAGTTTTATGTACATCACTCTACTTCACATCATGGGATGAAGACATATTTTGTGTGGTACTAGAAGCAAAGGAAAGATGATGTGTTGTGTCATGTATCCTTAGGATAAATCAGTCAAAGAAGTTTGGATTGTACTATAATGAAGCATGGCCATCAAGAAGTTGTGGGTCATGTGTGAAGTAGAAAATATATCTAATGACATCAATCATCATGTTGATTTGTCCCAATCGACTTGCAATGTGTAGTTGTTTATTTGAAAGGAGTTTGTCACATAAGGGATCTATTTTAGTAATTTTAGAAATGTTGACATGGTGGATAGTAGCAAGCACTCTAAGAGATGTAGGTGCTACATATGCCAGATCATACATGGAAGTCTAGAGTACTTTTCTATGCTCAACAATAGTCATTAGCATGTTGCCATACCTTGCAACTAAACATGAAGTAGAATACCATTTCCTTTTAAACTCACTTTGACCTTTGGCTTTCGTGGTGGCTAATGATGCAATGTATTCCTTCTCGCCATGCACTACTCTAGGTGGAACTAGAGCTGGAAAAGAAAAATTTTCCCAAGGCTTCTGAAACCTTTAAAGTAGCAAACCTATAGATTTCAATACAAAGAATTAGGTGAAATAATTTTTCCTTAATAAAATTAGAGGTAGATTAAGGCCAACCCAAATTTTAACACTTTGAAAACTTATTCATTAGATCTTCAAAAGTTTTATAAAAGACAAAGCAAAATTTTTATCAGGTGTAAATTGCAATGATATTGAAACATAGCAACAATATAAATTCCAAAGGAAGTATTCATTGTACCATTTTGGGGAGACCAAAAGAATATTACAAAAGGGCTTTCATTTGGCTTTGTGACTCATAAGTCATGAAGTTATACAACATCCATGGCTCATGAAGTTATACAACATCCATGGCTCTCTAAATATGGCACACTCTCACTACAACAATGGCTTCATCACAATATCAAGGAAAAAGCTCTTTGATTCTTACGGATCTTCATTTTCTTTTCATCTTTATATCTTCACCTATACATGAGAATCCAAAAGAACATCAATCTAGCTTACAAAGATTGTGAATCAATATATGGATTATAATGCTTATTTATAAGGTTGTAGAGCTTACATTTTAATCAATAACATAGATGTGAGCATGCCTTGAAGTCTTCACATCATTGCACCATAATGTAATTACTTTGTCAAAGTCAAACTCAGACATTGGAGAACCTTCAATAGAAATTCTCATTATAGTACATGTGCTTTTAGTAGTAAGAGAATTTCTTAATTTGCTCGTAATCACATTTTGGATGCTAAAGACACTCTCACAAATAGCAGTGCTACAACATTGTACTAAGGCTACTTGGGCAAGCTTTAATAATGATCCATATTTCTCTCTCAAAGTTTCATTATTACTAATATAGCAACATGTGCTTTTAAATTTCCATCCTTTCCATTCATTGCATGCTTGAAACTTAAAAGTTTGAAACTCTTTTCTCACACAAGTAGGATTAATAATTCTTTCAAAAGCATGCCCCCTTTTAAAGTTTTATCTACCCCATAGAATTTTATGATATCTTCGATTTCATCACCTCCATAATTCTTTAATTCTTTTCTAAATTCTTTGGTAGGAGGACAGGATGATGGAGACAATAGTTTAAAGTGACCTAGGATTGAGCTAGCATAAAATATTTTCTCAAGTTCCCTATAACATGAGTAGTGAAGGTCTTCTGAGAATCTATTGCCTTCTCAAGGTTAGGATCCACTTTGATCATACACAAGCTCAATGCTCCTATACTTAGCACCTCTTATGGAAGATGTCAACTCATATAGAAGACCTTTTGAGGGTCCATAGTTAGGAATAATGGGATATCCACAACTTCTAACTCTAGGGCATTAAGTTCCAAGCTAGCTCTCATGACAAACTCTAATTCCATTGTTACTATTTCTACATTTGCTATGCTAAGGATTGCAGTGACATCTACATATGTTTTTTAAAAGGTGAGAAGGATCAAAGCTTGCTTGGAAGTGAGCTATGGTAAAGAGCAAGAGTAAGAAGAGAGAGAGACACAAATGGGAACTCCAACAACCACAATGTGTGACCGGGCCTTCCTTTATTCAAATTGTCACTAAAAGAATAAAGAATAAGTAACTGTGATGGGCACCCTCCACCTACAGTGTGCAGTGGTAGGTACTGTCAGTGTAGTAATACACGGGTGGCTAGGCAGAGGCATCTTCACCCCCAACAACCTCCCACTTAAAGGCGAATCTGCCCCAATGAGAGAGAAAAAAGAAAAGACAGTACAACATGTACACATGTACAACAAGATGAGGGAAAAAACGTCATCTCATCCAATGCCCATCAATCTCCTTAGGAAGGCAAAGCGCTTGATAGTGAGGCTTTTCATGAGCAAGTCTGCAAGATTCTACTCAGTTGGAATCTTGAAAAGGTCAATAGACCTGTCCTCAACGACCTCACGAATAAAGTGATACCTCACCTCAATATGTTTCATCTTTGCATGGAAGACCAGATTCTTGGCCAACTGAATGGCACTCATAGAATCCGAATGCAGTGTAGGCATAGCATCTGTCATACCAAGGTTTGCAACCAAACGACCTAACCAGATAGCATCCTTGCAAGCCCCTATGGCTACAATATAATCAGCCTTTGTAGTAGAAAGAGCCATACACTTCTGCACCCTAGACATCCAAGAGATAGCCCCTCCAGCATAAGTGAAGACATAGCCGAAAGTGGACTTCCTACTATATGCATGTCCTGCATAATGAGAGTCAGTGTATCACACGACTTCTGTATCCTGGCTGCCATAACAAAGACACATATCTGATGTGCCCTTTAGGTACCTCATGATACCCTTCACTACATCCCGATGTTTCTTGCCATGTGTAGCCATATAACATGCCACAACCCCAACTACAAAAGCAATATTTGGATGGGTGACTATCATGGCATACATAAGACTGCCCATAGCTGATGCATAGGGAATCTTAGCCATCTCCACCCTTTGCTCATCTATCTGCGAACAATCAGCCTGTGAAACCTTCACATGAGAAGGTAATGGACAGCCAATAGGCTTAACATCCTACATGTGGAAGCGCTCAAGGACTTTATGAATGTACTCCCTATGTGATAGATAGAGTAGTCCCTGAGATCTATCACGTGTAATGCGCATACCAAGTATATGAGAGGCCTGTCCTAAATCTTTCATCTCTTTTTTTTTTGAGCTGAGCCTTAAAAGCATCTAGCTCCTCATGAGCTGTCCCTACTAAAAGTATGTCATCCACATAGAGTACCAAAATCAGTAAAGATCTGTCATTCGCTTTCTTTGTGTACAAGGATGGATCCATAGCACTGCGGCTGTAGCCTTGTGACTGCATGAAGGCATCAAACTTATGGTACCATTCCCTAGATTTGTGCTTCAAGCCATATAGACTCTTCTTTAGCTTGCACACTAAGTGTTCCCTACCAGGGTCTGCAAAGCCCTTAGGCTGCTCCATGTAAATCTCATCATGCAAGTCCCCATGTAGAAATGTCCTCTTGACATCCATCTGGTACAAGTCCAAGTCAAGCTGTGCAACCAAGGCCAAGACTAAGTATAGGGTGGTCATCTTGACCACAGGAGAAAAGACTTCATCAAAGTCAACCCCATGCTCCTGCTTAAAACCCTTAGCAACCAATCGAGCCTTATATGCCGGCTTGGGGTGTCCAGGGGTACTTTTCAGCTTGTATACCCACTTGCATGGCAAATTCTTCTTACCCTGAGGCAAGGAAACCAAATCCCAAGTCTTATTCTTATGCAATGAGTCAAGATCAAACTGCATAGCCCTCTCCCAAGAGTGACAATCACCCATGCGCATAGCCTCATCATAAGTAAGAGGCTCTCCTGCATCTGTAACCCCAGTACATAATCCATAGAGGACGCAGAATGGTCAAGAGGTCATCTATCTCTAGTAGAATGCCCCAACCCAGGATCTCCTGCCTAACTGACATCCTCTCTAACATCAGCATGTCTAGCATCTGGGCCATGAGCATCAGGTGATGCTGCGTGCTGTCTAGCTGGTCGTGGAGCGGGCTGAACGGAGCAGGTGGTTCCTTCTGAAAGATAACTTTGCATACCTCAACCACTTTCTCAAGATGCATATGCATTTTGTCCTCATGAAAGATGAAATCATGATTGTGGATCACTTTCCATGCCTGCAGATCCCATAGATGGTAATCCATCTCTCCTGCATCTCCATAGCCAATAAAAATGCATTTGACACTTTTAGGATCGAACTTATTGCGTTTGTCCTTGGGCACATGGCATAATGCCTCACATCCAAAGACATGCAAATGATCATAAGAGGGGAGACTTGCTTGCCCATACCTCCTCTGCAACTTGAAAGTCAATGCCACTGCTAGGCGACATGTTAATGAGATGCACTGCAGTAGTAACTGCCTCAGCCCAAAAGTGCTGCGGTAAGCTAGCCTAGCTAAGCATGCTACGGACCCTTTTCTGAATGGTCCTATTCATGCATTTAGCCATACCATTCTGGGGTGGGGTGTAAGGAGCGGTCAACTGACGCTTAATACCCCACTCATCACAAAACTGCTCAAAAGCACGTGATACATACTCACCCCCATTATCTGACCTTAGGCATTTGAGCCTTTTCCCAGACTGGTTCTCTGCCAATACAAGCCAACGTTGAAATGTGTCTAAGACATCGTATTTTCTCTTTATGGGATAAGCCCAAACCTTATGTGAGTAATCATCAATGAAAGTAACAAAGTACTTTGCCCCACCAAGTGATTGAGAGGGCATGGGCCCACATACATCTCAGTGCACAAGAGCCAAGGGCTCACCCATGCATTTCTTACCAGATTTTTTATGCATATTTCTAGTCTGCCTGCCATATAAACAATGATCACAAGAATCAAAATGCGAAGAGTCAAAAGGCAGAAGATACTGCAAAGCACAGAGCATTTTCATTCCTTTAAGAGACATATGCCCCAAGCAAGCATGCCAAATGAATACATGGGGAATAGAACCCATAGACAAAACAGGATCAAATGTAGTTCCTCATACAAGTAAGGGATAGAGGCTGTCAGACTTGGCACCTCTTACAAGTACAAGCCTGCCACAAGTAATCTTCCATGCAAAGTCTCCAAAAGACACAAAATACATTGCATCATCAAGCTGTCCAGTTGACATAAGGCTGTGAGTCAACGCAGGTACATGGCGTACATCATGCAAAACAAAAGAACTGCCAGAAGGAAATTGCAGCCTAACATCTCCAATGCCCACAATGTCAAGAGACCTATCATCACCAAGACACGCAGAACAAGACATGGTACGATAGGTATGAAACCAATCTAGATAAGGTGTCACATGAAAGGATGCAACCGAATCCAAGAGCTAGTACTGCGCATACATATAATGTATCTCAAAAGCCTGTAAGGCATCGCATGAAGAAGCTGCAAGTATGTAATCATCATCTGAATCAATGGCATGCATGACATTAACCTCTTCTATCTTCACATTGGACTTTGTAGGTACAATACTCCACTCATAAGACTTTTCCTGTACTTTTTCTTTTCCCTTTTCCTTGCACTTATCATCACACATTTTATGGCACTATGGCCTAATATGTCCTACTTTCCCACAATAATGACAGGTTAGATCAAACTTCCATCCACGGGACTTACTGCGACCACGTGACTTGGACCTGGACTTCTGAGAGTCCCTACCCTTATGATCATTATCATGCCTTCCATTTCTATCACCTCTAATGGTCAATGCATGTGAAGAGCGTGAATCATCATTGTTTCTCCTGTTGATTTCCTCAATCAATAAAGCACTCTCAACATCTTTGATTTTCAGCCCATCAAGCTTGTTCGTGCATATGGCAGTATGGAAGACATCCCATGATTCAGGCAAGGTGCCAAGTAGAAACAACGGGTGCAAATCATCTTTGAACTCAATACCCTGTGACAACAGACTCTTCATGATAGCATGAAACTGACTGAAATGAGATGAAAGGGAGGTCCCCACCTCCATGCAAAGGTCCATTAACTGCTTCAGCCCCAATACATCTATGACACAGGACTCTAATGTGCATAAAGCTCTTGAATCTTCTCCCATAAATCCCATGCACTCTGATTCTCATCTTCAACAACATTATGATGGACCTCTTTTGAGAGTGACAAAATAATGGTAGACTTGCATAGCTCATCAACTTCCATCCAAACATCATCATCCATATCCTCAGGTTTGACGCCCTTGAAATGCAAGTGTTTAATCTGCAACTTCTGCACCAAAACTTGCCATATTTGGTACTTCCAATACCCATAGTTGGTACCATCCAACTTGGCAATGCTAAAGAGAGCTGTATCTTTCAAATGACCAGCCATACTGTCCCAAATCAAAGCAAAAAAGTAAAATTACAAGTTGCTATAATTAGCAAAAAATGCACTAAAACCACTGCTAAAACTGGCTGAAAGGGTGGATTTCCCCAAGAGAAGCACCTGTTCACCAAATATGACCAAGATAACATCAAATAGTAAGCATTACCCTCATAGAAAGGCTCAAAATCTACAGATTTTAGCTTGTTATAATAAATGATAGTAGTATGTAAAACTGTCCCAAAATGAAGCAATCACTGATACATATGTCACTACAACTGCCAGGTAACAAGATACATCCAACAGTGAGTTTCTAGGGGCAAGAAGGTACCAAGAACTATCAAACCAATAACCTGTCAGGCAAGAGACATCTCATAGGTCCAAAAATCATGCATGTAATGGGTCTCAGGGTAAGAGAAGAGAGCAAGCACAAGCATAACTGATAGAGCAAGAGTCTCAATACATAACCATCCAAGATGCATACAAAACTGACAAACCTGTGAGAGAGATAGGTGCCTACCCGAATAGGCGTATCAAATCAGCCCACTACAAACAAATTGCAGACATAAAGCTCTCAAGAGAGCAAATGCATGTAACTGTCCCACAAGTTCAAGCTCATCTGTAAATAAGACTTTGTGTACATCTGAATATACCAAGAGGCTCCCACTGGAAGTGAAGTCAGATGCAAAGAGAGCAAGCAACACTCTAATACATCAAATACATAGCATCAGACATGCCAAATCCTAGTAGGGTACATCCAGAGCATAAATCCCAAGCTATTCCAAACCCGTAAAGCATAAGCCTGAAAGCATTCAAAGAGCATGTAACTAACAACCAAATGTAATGCTTAGTAGATCCAAAATGCTCAAATACATCTGAAGATGAAGCTCCAAGTAACTGTCAAGCATGGGCAAACCAAGTGGCATCCATATCTGACCAAAGCATAAATGCAATAGGCCTAAATGTCAAGCAGTGACAATAGGCATAGACCGGTCCAAAGCATCCCAACTGAAGCCAAATGCAAATGAAGAACAACCAAGTCAGAGATTAATACAAGCTCAAAAGCATTCCGGAACCAAAGACAAGCTCGATGTCGCACCCCGAAGGTCAATACTTCATTGCATATCCCAAAGACATAGCCCGAAACCAATAGGCATAACCAAACATGAGATAATAGGCTTCAACCCATTGTGGTATATTAGTGATTTACTATTCAAAAATGAGTATTTTCAGCAAGAAAATCAGTCCAAAATGATAGCATAACATGTGCCTTGCATCCCCCAAACAATTGGGCATCAATAGGTACCAAACCGAGTAGAAGTGCCCAAACAAGCATAGCATTAGATGCCAATGTTACTTCTACATAGCAATGTGACTATGGGACTGCTATAAACAGTCTTGGGAATGTATAGATCAGACCCAAAACTGATGCCAATGATCAAGGAGTCTTCAACTGAAGTTAGAGACCATTGCCAAGTGCATTGCCAAGCCCGAAGAAGCATGACATAGCCATCAATGAGGAGTAGGTGAGCTACTATAGTGTGCTGTCTAGAACAGCCAAAAAAATGGTGCAAACTTTTGGATCCCTTCTTCTGCGCCTATGCAT
>NC_141160.1:25323049-25428049 GCF_053477565.2 Lygodium microphyllum | reverse complement strand
GCATACATACATACATACATACACACACACACATATATATATATATACAAAAACTAATGATTTTAAAATTATCTATAAATTATTTATTTATGTGAACTCCATATACATTAAAAACCCCAAATTTCCACAATAAGAACATAAAAAACCTTTAACTATAAGAAACCCTAAGGTAGGTTGAACCTTCAAAATAAAAAGGTGAAATCTCAAAATTGAAGGTGGAATTACACTACACCTAGGTTTTTTTCAACCGCCACTGGGTGGAACACAAGAATCAAGCAATGCTTCTCTTGCTTTGCTTTGGTCATTTTCTTCATGAATTCTCTCACAATAGCTAGATGACATCAATAAATTTGTGATTTCTCCGACCATATTAGAGCCCTTTCTAAGAGCTTTTCATCCTTGGCAATCTGAATTCCAATGTCAACATAGATATATGCATGAGTGAGTGAAGTTAATAGTATTTCATGTAGTTTCCTAAAACTCATAACCTTGGATTAATCCTTTTGTTGCTCCATATTTTTTAAAGCCTCCATGAGAGATCTCTTAACTAGCTTTCAATGCACTAGAGGTTCTGGTCGGAAAGAACAAGATTTGTGAATCATGGGATTAATTGTGCTCTTTGGTTTAGAGTTAGTATTCTATTGTGAGATTGAAGTACAAGATGCTTGTTCCTTAGCTGAAATGATAGGTTTGGTTGTAGCCAAAGGTTGGGACTATGTGGGCTCTACCTCAAAATCAGAAGTAGTAACTCTTGAGGTAGTCAATTGGTCAATCATTTCAATCAAAGATGATTGCACATTGGGATCCACAAACTGATTAAGAGTAGTCTCAATCTTCAAATTTCCAAATTTTTTCTTGACCACTCTCAAAGGGAGGTTCTTGATCCTGTAATGTTTTCTTAGTTATCCCTTCTAGATCCTTTTTAGTGAAGTGAGGAGCTGCACTAGGTTGTTGCTGCTAGATATTCTGTTTTGGCTTGGATGACAAAGGTTCTTGATTGTTGGGAGACATTGGTTGTTTTGAAGGACTAGAAACTTTTGTGGATTGGTGCTTGTCAACACTAGAGGAATCTATATTCACCTTCCTTGGACTTTCTATTTCAACATGAGTAGCATCACCAAAAGTAGTGACTGCTTTGTGTCCTCTTTCTAACTTAGTGATGACTGCTCAATCATTATAGGTTTCTCTTATGGATTAGCAAGAACTTCACACTATTGCACTTCTAGAATTATGGATACAAGCATCTCAAGAAGTAGTTGCTTGGTCACTAGCTTGTCTGTTTGTATCTCCGCAAGTATCTTGGTCCTTGACTTAGAGTTGCATTTAGGTCTCTTTCTATTTCTCTTGTTTTGGATTTTGATGGGCCTTGAGAAATGGTCAATAGAGGTGGCTTTGTGGGTTCTTTTGGCAACCGAATCCAATAATTTCTAGCATAAAACCCTTGAGCATGCAACAACATTTTGGGAACCCATCATGGCTTTGTGCTAGCTTTGTTGATAAACACAGGATCTAGAGCATGGTAGAAGATATGGAGGATGGAAGATGAATGTGCAACTCATGATGACATAGATTTAAATAGACTAACTATTACACAAGTGAATTAGGTTCCAAGATAGATTAGCTTGGACTCATAAACACATTCTTGCGTAAGATGGACAATGACACTGACAATGACTCAAACTGATAGTTCCATTGCCTTGTTATGAGCGTCAACCAAGTACATGCCTTTATAAATTTTTGGATAGTACCATTCTCTTCACTATGCATATGGGATTCTGAACATCTCTTCCTAGAGCTTTTAGAGAGTACATCTTTTCTCATATCTTCCATACAAAGCCTTTTATGGGCAAGCCTCTTTTGGGCACACATTCAGCCTCTAAGAGTATACATTCAGCCTCTATGGACATACATCATTTGATTTCTCAACATCCCCCCTCAAATGATGAATCTCTACCCTTGCTGACTTTTGCCTCCCCACATGATGACATGGTGGGAGATCTGATTCCAGGAGGCATATCTCACGGTGGATTGCGTGAGGTTTTATGGTGGATTCCATAAACTTTGTTGACCGGGACTCATACATAAAGAGGATTCTTTGTGCGAGAAGTTGATGGGGACACCTATCCTTTTCGGGCGTTTCATTAATTTAGTGTGTACATGGGTGATTCCATAGCGGGTGATTCCGTAAAATACATTTTAAATTAATAAACGTTTATGAGTTTAGAGTGCGCACTCGTAATAAATTAAGGTTAGGATTGATTTCTAACCAGTTGATTTATTTATGTAGCTAAAGACTGCTAGGTATTCACTTTTGTCAATTTAATTGTATTATTTACTAACGATTGTGAATGCTTCAGTTGATGTGTAGAGATAGCAGCAGTGGCAGAGGAAAGCATTGGAGGATAGCGAGTATTCAAGTTATCACTTATATTTTGATGGGCGCATACCTTAGGCATGGCGCCTATATTTTGTCGCGCCTATTTATTGAGGCATTTGATATTTGTTTATTATTTTGTATGCGCATGGGTGCATGATTATGATATTTGTATTTGGACATTGTATTGGGTATGCCTGACTCTTTGGGTGCCTGCCCATTAGCTTTATTTCTATTTTGTACTAAAGCAAACTCAAAAGCCAAAAGCGTGCTATTTTGTAATTTGGGCTATTATTTGAGCTTGAAGATGATTAATACATAAAATACATGCTTTGTGGAGCGCTCACACAAGGCATGGAGGGAGATTGCACCCAATTGGTCTCGTTCATGTTGTGCATGCTTTTTACCTTGAGTTTTGTGCAAAAAGTAGAGTTCTTTTGTTCTTGGGGACCTTCCGGCATTCACTACGCAAGCATACGGCATCGGATCTGCGCACCAGTGGTATCAAATGGAAGCTGAGATTGAGAGCTTCCAATCGCTACCCATCTTGAGCGAAGGCGGAGCTCCTGGAACGATCAAGCTCTACGATCAATCTCATCGCGAACGGTCGATACGGGTGGATTCATGGCGGTCAAGAACCTTTGTTTCTAGCCTCTGATCGTGAAGGACCGGCCTGCAACGACGGAGGACCACTCCTACATCCTCTTCTTCAAATCGTCAACAAACAGAGAGATAAGTCTTCAAAATCCATAAGCTTAAAAGCTTAATAAGCTTACTAAGCTTAGTATTAAGCTTTAAGGAGCTTGTACCATAAAATTCGGCAACGGGCGGCATGAATATGTTTTTGGCGGCGTCGAATCCGTCGACAATATATTGACGTCCTAAAAACAAAAATTCGATTAGCTTAGTTACTAAAGCTACTAAGCTCCCTAATATTCTAAGTCTTCAAAGTCTACAAATTTTGCAAGTCTTCTAAGTCACTCAAGTTCTGCAAGTTCTGGTACTCTGCAAGTTTCATAAGTTCTGCAACTCTGCAAGTCAGTCAAGTCACCTGAAGTCAAAACTGACTTGTGTTCAAAACTCCTAGAAGGACTGTTCCTGCGCAGAAGCTCCGAACTACAAAGTTGTTCTCTGGAAGGTACTATTCGCATACGCAGACTTGTTGAACCAGTTTCAGCACATGCAGAAGGTCAAAACGTAGATTTTTCAAAGATTACAAATCTCGCAATAGCCAAAGACGAAGATTGTGAAAGCCACACACAAAAATATATAAGCCTTGTACACCCAATCTTGAGCTACGCTCATCCCGCTAATTGGATTTTGAGAGTGTGAGGTCTTGTTGCAGGATGACGAAACCACATATGGATGATTTAATGGCTGAAGGCGATCTACCTGAACCTACAATGGAGCAAAAGCTGGATTTAATTATGATGCAGTTGGATGAAGAACGACAAGCTCAGCAAGCATTGCAAGTTCAATTGGCTAATTTACAAAGATCGACTACCGACAAAGAAGAACCACAATCTGAAGATCTTATCTGACGTACCATCGATGCGACTCTCGAAGCTCAATCCATCCACAAATAAACAAATATAAGTAAATGAAATTTCAAATTCCGTACTTTCAATGGCACTCGAGATGGAAAAACTGTTCTTGCATTCATCAGTCAATTTGATGATTACTTTCATGAGGAAACATACGCAGAAAAAGATAAAATCAAGTGCGTCACTGATCATTTAGTGGGTAGAGCATCTCTTTGGTGGACCGTGGTTCATAAGAGTATAGATTGTCCCACTACCTGGGAGAGTTTCAAGAAGAAGTTTATGCAGAATTTCCTTCCTCCACAATTCCATGAAAAATCCATAAAGCAATGGGACCTTCTTTAGCAAAGAGATCGTGAGCCTATTCCTCAGTACACCGAATGCTTTTAGAATGCATTAATCCAGTTACGCATGCTTGAAGACGTACTTGAAGCGACACACAAGCGCAAGTATATGTCTGGATTACTTGGGCATTACTACGCTGAAGTCAATATGTTCAAGCCTGCAACTCTTGAAGACGCAATTTCTTTACCTCATGACACTGAAGACAAGCTTCCAGGAAGAGACAAGCATCCACAGCAATTTCAAGCCAATGGTAACTATGGATTTAAGCAATTCAATTCAAATTTTAGAAGATTTAATCAATGTCATTTTCCTTCATCATCTTTCCGTAAGTCTTGGGCAAAACCACCTGCTTTACCATCCAATACCAATCAAAACCCCAAGCCAATTTCACAACCAAATCCTAATATTCCTAGACTTCCTGCCATTGCAAACAATGTATCTAAAGGCAAACCTATAGTGTGTTACAAATGCCACCAACCTGGACATCTAGCAGCCAATTGCCAATTGAAGAAGCCACCTGTCCATATCAACTACCTTGGAGCAATGGAAGATGACGAACATGAAGAAATGCCTGATTTCACGAAAGATGAAGACGACATTACTACTCCTTCGAATACTTTACCAGGTATGCCAACTCCGCATTCTTTATTGACAATGAAATGTTTAGTGCATGGAGAAGAAAAGATTATTTTGCATGATGATGGTAGTACTCATGATTTTATTTCTGCAAAGTTAGTGAAAGAATTGAAATTACAAACTGTTCCTACACATTATCGCATTAAAGCAGCATTCTTAGGCACAAGGTATAATGGAACACAAGAGGTGCATGATTTAAAAATTCAAATTGGTGAATACACTGAAAGAAGGAATTTTCTAGTTGTACCATTACAGTCCAGTGATATTATTTTAGGTATGCCTTGGCGTCATCAGCATAACCCTGATATAGATTATTCCACACATTCAATTAATATTCAATTTCAAGGAAAACATATTACATTGTATGGTATGCATGCATCTAATGCTTTTCCACTGCTTTCTCATACTCAAGCTAAACATGCATTGCGCAAAAGTAGCAAATCTTATCTAATTTGGGCGAATGAACTGCAAGTTAAAGAAAAACATATGCACCCTAGGCATAAAGAATTTCTTGCACAATTTAAAGACTGTTTTGTAGAAGATCTACCACCTGGTTTACCTCCTTCACGTCCAGAAGACCACAAAATAGATTTAATTCCTGGTACACAACCACCTTGTAAAGCACCATATAGGCATAACCAGATAGAGCAAAAAGAAATTCAAAATCAAGTTGAGGAATTACTAAATAGAGGATTGATTAGACCTAGTAGTTCTCCATTTGGTGCACCTATTTTGTTGGTAAAGAAGAAGAATAATACTTATCGTATGTGCATTGACTATCGTGCTTTAAATAAGATCACAATAAAGAATAGATATCCAATTCCTAGAGTCGATGACCTTATGGATAAACTGCAAGGTTCTACCATATTTAGTAAAATAGATCTTAAATCTGGTTATCATCAGGTGAGATTAGATAAGTCTGACATATTCAAGACTGCATTTAGAACACAATTTGGTCATTATGAATTTTTAGTGATGCCTTTTGGATTGACTAATGCACCTGCTACATTTAGTAGAATGATGAACCGTATATTTTTGAATTATCAGCATTGTGTTATTGTATTCTTTGATGATATCTTGGTGTTTAGTCAAAATGAGAAAGAACATTATGAACATCTGTCTTTGGTTTTCAAGTTGTTGAAAGATAATAAACTATATGCTAATCCAGAAAAAAAGTAGAGTTCTTTTGTTCGTGGGGACCTTCCGGCATTCACTATGATTCCAGGAGGCATATCTCATGGTGGATTCTGTGAGGTTTTATGGTGGATTCCGTAAACTTTGTTGACCGGGGCTCATACATAAAGAGGATTCTTTGTGCGAGAAGTTGATGGGGACACCTATCCTTTTTGGGCGTTTCATTAATTTAGTGTGTACATGGGTGATTCCATAGCGGGTGATTCCGTAAAATACATTTTAAATTAATAAACGTTTATGAGTTTAGAGTGCGCACTCGTAATAAATTAAGGTTAGGATTGATTTCTAACCAGTTGATTTATTTATGTAGCTGAAGACTGCTAGGTATTCACTTTTGTCGGTTTAATTGTATTATTTTACTAACGATTGTGAATGCTTCAGTTGATGTGTAGAGATAGCAGCAGTGGCAGAGGAAAGCATTGGAGGATAACGAGTATTCAAGTTATCACTTATATTTTGATGGGCTCATACCTTAGGCATGGCATCTATATTTTGTCACGCCTATTTATTGAGGCGTTGGATATGATATTTGTATTTGGACATTGTATTGGGTATGCCTGACTCTTTGGGCGCCCACCCATTAGCTTTATTTCTATTTTGTGCTAAAGCAAACTCAAAAGCCAAAAGCGTGCTATTTTGTAATTTGGGCTATTATTTGAGCTTGAAGATGATTAATACATAAAATACATGCTTTGTGGAGCGCTCACACAAGGCATGGGGGGAGATTGCACTCAATTGGTCTCTTGTTCATGTCGTGCATGCTTTTTACCTTGACTTTTGTGCAAAAAGTAGAGTTCTTTTGTTCTTGGGGACCTTTCGGTATTCACTACGCAAGCATACGGCATCCAATCTGCGCACCAAAATTAGCTCTTTGGTAGCCTAGTCAAGTTAAGGCTTGAAACTTTACATTTTTTGTAGGGTTTTTACAATATTCACTATGGCAACACAAGATCCACTAAGGAAAATAAAGATCCACTATGGGAAAAACAAGATCCACTATGGGAAATAAAGATCCACTATGGAAAAATTTCTTTGTTGTCAGCAACATAGCTTTCTTTATCTTCTTCATGCTTCTTTGGCATCCTTTGCTTTTCTTGATATTCTGGGTGTCTTTGATCTTCTTGGACTCCTTCTTGGTCTTCATGCTCTTCATCTTTGACTTGTTCTTCATTATCTTGTGCTTTAGTCTTCTTTGTGAGGTCCTTTTGGTCTTCTTTCTCAATGAGTTTGAGATGGGTACATTGATGTGACTTGACATGACTCGTTGAACTATTACATAAATCTTGAGATACATAGATTTTGGGATTGACTCATGGCTTGACATTACATTGGATTTTCTTCTGAGATCATACAACATCTTGTCCTTCATTTTTCTTGCTTTGTCACTCTTTAATTTGCTTGCAGCTTCTTTGAACTTGACTTTGCTCTTCTTGTCCTTCATTTTGAGTCCCTTCCTTGTTGGTAAATCACTTGAATGCTTGCTGAAATGAGGTTGTGTTTGCTGAATACTGAGCAATTCTCAGTAGCTAAGGCTTGATTTTACCAAGATTGGGCCACGAGAAATGAAGCTTGAATGTTAATGGCTATGGTGTTGATGCTTGAGGTTCTCAAGACTTCAAAAACTTCAAGAACTTCCTCTCTTTGCTGATTAGATCTTGTTGGAGAATAAGTAGGCTAGTGAATCAGAGTGGCAAGAACTCCAGTGATCTTGAAGGAGTGAGATAATAAAGTGAAAAATGAAGCTTTACGAATTTAGTTATGGTTGCTTGTAATTAGGGTTAGCAGGCCCAACTGATTTTTCTCCATTTTAAGTGTGCAGAGTGACTGTTCTGGTGAGTCGCTTGGTGAGTATGAAGCTCTTTTAGTGGGCTTCCATTTTCCTAAGCTCATAGAAGTAACGACGTGATGTGTGCATGGCGGCAGCTGTACGACCAAGAAAAACACATTTTTAGATAGCGAGGATGAAATCGCGCAATGCTAAACTGACGAGTGGCCAATGTCATGATGCAACCTAATGAGAAGTTGCGCCTTGAGCTTGGAAAGAATGTTCCATAAGAAAGCAAGTGAAGTTGCGCCTTGAACTTGGAAAGAATCCTCCATAAGAAAGCAAGTGAAGATATGCCCTAGTTTTAGAGAATCACGAGCTCCAAGATGGGCTGGTCCTGTTCTGGCTATGGCAAACATGTAGATAGAGTGTGATTCAAGTGAGGAGATGAAGTTAGATGCTCAACCTAAGCTTGGACCAAGATGGAGAGGGATTGAGAGCGTGAGAAGAGACTAGAGAAGCAGTGCCATGCTCAGCTGAGCTCTAATACCATGTTGATAAACACGGGATCTAGAGCATGGCAGAAGTTATGGAGGATGGAAGATGAATGTACAACTCATGATGACATAGATTTAAATAGATCAACTGTTACACAAGCGAATTAGGTTCCAAGATAGATTAGCTTGGACTCATAAACACATTCTTGTATAAGATGGACAATGACACTGATAGTGACTCAAACTCATAGCTCCATTGCCTTATTATGAGTGTTAACCAAGTGCATGCATTTATAGCTTTTTTGGTAGTACCATTCTCCTCACTGAGCCTCTATGGGCATACATTCAGCCTCTATGGACATACATCATTTGATTTCTCAACACCCCCCCTCAAATGATGAGTCTCTACCCTTGCTGACTTTTGCCCCCCCTACATGATGACATGGCGGGAGACTAGCTCTTTGGTAGCCTAGTCAAGTTAAGGTTTGAAACTTTACATTTTTGGTAGGGTTTTTACAACATCCATTATGGCAACACAAGATCGACTACGGGAAAAACAAGATGCATTATGGGAAATAAAGATCCACTATGGGAAAAATTCTTTTGTCAGCAACATAAATTTCTTTATCTTCTTCATGCTTCTTTGGCATCCTTTGCTTTTCTCGATATTCTGGGTGTCTTTGATCTTCTTGGACTCCTTGGTCTTCATGCTCTTCATCTTTGACTTGTTCTTCATTATTTTGTGCTCTAGTATTCTTTGTGAGGTCCTTTTGGTCTTCTTTCTCAGTGAGTTTGAGATGGCTACATTGATGTGACTTGACATGAATGGTTGAACTATTACATAAATCTTGGGATACATAGCTTTTGGGATTGGCTCATTGCTTGACATTACATTGGATTTTCTTCTGAGATCTTACAACATCTTGTCCTTTATTTTGCTTACTTTGTCACTCTTTACTTTGCTTGCAGCTTCTTTGAGCTTGACTTTGCTCTTCTTGTCCTTCATTTTGAGTCCCTTCCTTGATGTAAATCACTTGAATGCTTGCTGAAATGAGGTTGTGTTTGCTGAAGTCTGAGAAATTCTCAGTAGCAAAGACTTGAGTTTACCAAGATTGGGCCACGAGAAATGAAGCTTGAATGTTAATGGCTATGGTGTTGATGCTTGAGGTCCTCAAGACTTCAAAAACTTCAAGAACTTCCTCTCTTTGATGATTAGATCTTGTTGGAGAATAAGTAGGCCAGTGAATCAGAGTGGCAAGAACTCCAATGATCTTGGAGGAGTGAGATAATAAAGTAAAAAATGAAGCTTTACGAATTTAGTTATGGTTGCTTGTAATTAGGGTTAGTAGGCCCAACTGATTTTTCTCCATTTTGAGTGTGCAGAGTTACTATTCTGGTGAGTCGCTTGGTGAGTATGAAGCTCTTTTAGTGGGCTTCCATTTCCCTAAGCTCATAGAAGTAACGACATGGTGTGTGCATGGCGGCAACTGTACGACCAAGAAAAATACATTTTTAGATAGCGAGGATGAAATCACGCAATGCTAAACTGACGAGTGGCCAATGTCATGATGGAACCTAATGAGAAGTTGCGCCTTGAGCTTGGAAAGAATCCTCCATAAGAAAGCAAGTCAAGTTGCACCTTGAGCTTGGAAAGAATCCTCCATAAGAAAGAAAGTGAAGATATGCCCTAGTTTTAGAGAATCACGGGCTCCAAGATGGGCTGGTCTTGTTCTGGCTATGGCAAACATGTAGATAGAGTGTGATTCAAGTGAGGAGATGAAGTTAGATGCTCAACCTAAGCTTGGACTGAGATGGAGAGGGATTGAGAGCATGAGAAGAGACTAGAGAAGCAGTGCCATGCTTAGCTGAGCTCTAATACCATGTTGATAAACAAGGGATCTAGAGCATGGCAGAAGTTATGGAGGATGGAAGATGAATGTACAACTCATGATGGCATAGATTTAAATAGACTAACTCTTACACAAGTGAATTAGGTTCCAAGATAGATTAGCTTGGACTCATAAACACATTCTTGTATAAGATGGACAATGACACTGATAGTGACTCAAACTCATAGTTCCATTGCCTTGTTATGAGTGTTAACCAAGTACATGCCTTTATATCTTTTTGGATAGTACCATTCTCCTCACTGAGCCTCTATGGGCATACATTCAGCCTCTATGGATATACATCATTTGATTTCTCAACACCCCCCCTCAAATGATGAGTCTCTACCCTTGCTGACTTTTGCCCCCCCTACATGATGACATGGCGGGAGACTAGCTCTTTGGTAGCCTAGTCAATTTAAGGCTTCAAACTTTACATTTTTGGTAGTGTTTTTACAACATCCACTATGGCAACACAAGATCGACTATGGGAAAAACAAGATGCACTATGGGAAATAAAGATCCACTATGGGAAAATTTCTTTATTGTCATCAACATAACTTTCTTTATCTTCTTCATGCTTCTTTGGCATCCTTTGCTTTTCTCGATAATCTGGGTGTCTTTGATCTTCTTGGACTCCTTGGTCTTCATCCTCTTCATCTTTGACTTGTTCTTCATTATTTTGTGCTCTAGTATTCTTTGTGAGGTCCTTTTGGTCTTCTTTCTCAATGAGTTTGAGATGGCTACATTGATGTGACTTGACATGACTCGTTGAACTATTACATAAATCTTGTGATACATAGCTTTTGGGATTGGCTCATTGCTTGACATTACATTGGATTTTCTTCTGAGATCTTACAACATCTTGTCCTTTATTTTGCTTGCTTTGTCACTCTTTACTTTGCTTGCAGCTTCTTTGAGCTTGACTTTGCTCTTCTTGTCCCTCATTTTGAGTCCCTTCCTTGCTGGTAAATCACTTGAATGCTTGCTGAAATGAGGTTGTGTTTGCTAAAGTCTGAGAAATTCTCAGTAGCAAAGACTTGAGTTTACCAAGATTGGGCCACGAGAAATGAAGCTTGAATGTTAATGTCTATGGTGTTGATGCTTGAGGTCCTCAAGACTTCAAAAACTTTAAGAACTTCCTCTCTTTGCTGATTAGATCTTACTAGAGAATCAGTAGGCCAGTGAATCAGAGTGGCAAGAACTCTGGTGAGCTTGGAGGAGTGAGAGAATAAAGTGAAAAATGAAGCTTTAGGAAGTTATCTATGGTTGCTTGTCATTAGGGTTAACATGCCCGACTGGTTTTTCTCCATTTTGAGTGCATAGAGTGACTGTTCTAGTGAGTCACTTGGTGAGTATGAAGCTCTTTTAGTGGGCTTCCATTTCCCTAGGCTCATAGAAGCAATGGCATGTTGTGTGCATGTGGCAGCAACCGTACGACCAAGACGCATTTTCAGACAACGAGGATGAAATCACGCAATGCTGAACCAATGAGTGACCAATGTCATGATGCAACCTAATGAGAAGTTGCACCCGAAGCTTGGAAAGAATCCCCCAAAAGAAAGCAAGTGAAGATATGCCCTAATTCTAGAGAATCAGGGGCTCCAATATGGGTTGGTCTTGTTCTAGCTATGGCAGACATGTAGATAGAGTGTGATTCAAGTGAGGAGATGAAGTTAGATACTCAACCTAAGCTTGGACTGAGCTAGAGAGGGATTGAGAGTGAGAAGAGTCCAGAGAAGCAGTGCCATGCTCAGTTAAGCTCTGATACCATGTTGATAAACACAAGATCTAGAGCATGGTAGAAGCTATGGAGGATGGAAGATGAATGTACAACTCATGATGACATAGATTTAAATAGACTAACTATTACACAAGTGAATTAGATTCCAATATAGATTAGATTGGACTCATAAATACATTCTTGTGTAAGATGGACAATGACACTAATAGTGACTCAAAGTAATAGTTCCATTGCTTTGTTATGAGTGTCAACCAAGTACATGCCTTTATAGCTTTTTGGATAGTACCTTTCTCCTCATTGTGCATATGGGATTTTGAACATCTCTTCCTAGAGATTTTAGAGCATACATCTTTTCTCATATCTTCCATACAAAGCCACTTATGGGCAAGCCTCTTTTGGGAACACATTCAGCCTCTATGGCATACATTCAGCCTCTATGGGCATACATCATTTGATTTCTCAACAAGCTTTCCATTGATACTTCTGATTATATGCCTTGGGTCTTCTATTCCTTCTAGATGCATTTCTATTTTCATCAACTTGAGAAGTTGTGGTGGTATTTTTAGTAGCTTTGTTCTTTCCTTTGATTCCAGGAGGATTCCTACTAATTGGTTCTTTTTGGTCCATTTTTTCCTTGAGGAGTTTCTTTATAATTCTTTGGCCTTCCACCCTAGCTTTGTGGTTTGACTCAGAGATAGGTTCCTTACCTATCTTTGAAGAAGAGACAAGGTTCCCTTTGCTGAAAGTAGTTACAATTTGGACATTTGGTAAGCTCAAGTGTATGCACTATGCTTCACAGTCCACATACATCTGGTCATATGCTTGAAAGTTCTTCCAAGAAAATCCTCTCTACCCATATCTTATCAGTTTGGAAGCACATAGAAAACAATGGACATGCTCTCAGTCTCTATAGTTTGAAGAATCTTGCATCATCCTAGGAGGGAATAGGATGATCCTCCATAAACTTTGATGATTTTATTTTTTGGGACTAGTTTAGGTTGATCAACCACAATCCATACATCATAAGTCATGATGTTGTAATCATAACCTTTGTCAGTGAGAGCATCAATGGAGAGCTCTTCCTTGGTAGTTAGTTTGACCCTGAGACATGCATGAAGTATTAGCTATTTATCTTCTAGGTTAGTGTTGGTGGCTTTAACCTTTCGGATGTTAGGCTCTATGGATTGTGTAAGCGTACTACTAGATGCCTTACGTGTTGGTCACGATACATATGAGTGATGCCACATTCAATGCATCTAAGGTCAATCTTTATGAATGTATCTGTCCCCATCCAATCTACTAGCTATGGCCTAGGTTCTTGAGTTGCTAGTTCAATCATATTGTCAATGGATAGATGGATGGGAAGGTTTCTCCTTATTGCTAACTTTGAATATTTTAAGACTTGTAAACCTATGGCCTAGCCCGCTATGAGGCACATCAACCAATTCTTAGGCTCTGAAAAGCCAAATGCTACTCTTCTTGAAAATTAAAGTTCTTATGTGGTTTCTTGTGTGTTTCTATTCTTCTAAATCTCTAGAATGATGTGAAGGAGTGAGCAGGTGGAAGTGAGTGGATTAAACTGATGTATGTGCAGGTCATAAATTTTGAATGTGAGTATATTAGGAATGTGAGTGAACTATGAATATGAGTAAACTTTTAGTGTGAGTATAAACTATGATGATGATGATCTTTTAGTACAAAGGAACTCTAAATCTAGGTACAAAGGATCCTAATTATCAAAAGCCAACAAGCAACAACCAACCAAACAATGAAACAATGACTATGTATTTAATTCTTGCATTGTGTGTTTTGAGTTTTTTGAGTTTTGATCACTTCCCTTTCTTCAATGCACATACAACCAAAGAACTATGACAAGCATGATGCACGTCTAATCCACAATAGTATGACACAAATTATTCATGTAAGAGAAGTTTGAGTTTTGATTTTTTACATTGCCTCTTTTATCTTTTGTGCTTCAATGCTCACACTGTCAAAGTTGCATCTACAACATTAATACATGGATTGTCCAAGTAAAAAGATTTGAGTTTTGTGTTTTGCATTTTTGTGTTGCTTTTGCTTCAATACACTCACAACTCAACAAGCATGAAAAGCACAGTGTATATTCAATCCACAAAAATTGTCAGATGGTTTGTTGAAGCATCACGTAATTAGATGGAGTCTTAGCAAGCATGTTGTCTTGAAGGAACTAACACAAGTGCTTCCAAAATGGATCAGAGATCATGGAAATGCAAACATTGGATGTAGTGATGACCCATTTAGCATCCAATAAGTCCTTAGTATGTCTCTACAAGAGCTTCATAATGTTCGCATTGGAAAAGAGTTGGTGGCTTATTGGTAAGGTCTCCCCAAGGTAGGGAAGAGACAAGGCCTTTCCCAAGCCTCAAGGTGTCATTAGGACAGTGGTACCATGGACAAAACCAAACTGCTTGGTATAAGAGGTTAAGAAGTCATCAACAAGGTAGGATCATTGGGAATGAGTGGCAATGAGAAAGCCACAAAATGGGATAAGCTGGCCTTAGTAATAAGGTATGATTCCAATAATTGAGAATAGTTGTGATTGACCAAATGAATATATTGGATTGGGGGAGGAGTTCGAGGTGCTATTCAATGAGAATGAAATACATACACCATATAGACAGACACAAAGAAGGCCTCCAAATAGTAGAACAAAAAACAAATAAGATCAAAGACCACCCAAAGCAAACCACATCCTAGAAAAAAATTGGCATGACTTACCCATATGTGTGATCGATAACTTTGTAAGATGCAAACATACAGGCACTTGATCCCTTGTATCAAGCAAATACACACACATACATATACATCATATCCCAAAGTACATCAGCGTGACCATAAAAATACTAGAAACACAACAAACTTCACCAAACTGACATGACAAAACCAAGATCGAGGACTATACTTGACAACATGGACTAATTAATAGATTGTGTCATTCTCATACCCACGTAGCACATTCATTAATGAGATAATGTATGTGCAATGTAGATAGATTCAAATTTAATATTAGGTGAATTTTATTAATTATTATCAATAGGTGAATTGTTTTATTAGGGGAATAACCTTAACAAAGAAAACACTAGTTCCTTTTATTAGTTAAAGAAAATTATTATGTGTTCACAGTGGATTAAACAAACCACAAACTTTGAACCCGACTATGACGTTCTCTAAATGCATATTTATTTTTACAAATTATTTTTTGTGGAGTGATTTTTTGCCAATGCAACGTGCAAGAGTGACGGTTGGTTTATTTTTTATTTAAATGGTGTGTGTTGAGTGCAAATGCACATGAAAAAGGGATTAGTGAGTTCATTTTAGCAATTAAATGTGGTTTGTGGTGCACCAAAAAGAAAGAGAAAAATTTGATACCTACAGGATGTGTGAATGCATCCTAATGTGAATGAGCACATGAAAAATCGATTGATGGAGAGAAAATCATGACCATGAAACGATCCCAAAATGCAATCTAGCCAAGCTAAAAATTATCAGCGTAAGGAGAAAAAAACAAAAAGATGGCATATATTTTTTACGATTTATTTTGAAGTTTTATGGATTTTTTCTCAATTTATTAGTTTTTGTTTTTTGTTTAAAGACAAACAAACAAAAACAATGGGTTAGAGGGATTTTGGGGTGTAGTCAATCCACGTGGTTTGCATGTGTGTGTGTGTGTGTGTGTTTTTACGTTAAATAAATAATATTGGGATATGTATGGTTATGTGTTTGGGTTGGTTTGGTTTGTTTTATTTTATCTCGAGTTTTTTCTTTTAACATTGTTTTCTTTTCAACTCAAAATGTAAAAATGATATGTCCTGAAATGTTTAAAAGATTTTTGAAAATTTTTTTGCTATATTTTTAAATTTTTATGAAATTCAAGGATTTTTTAACTTTTTAATTGATTTTATTTTAGCTTTTTTAAACATTTTTCACAATTTTTAATTGAATTAGATATTTCAAAAAATGTTAGTCATTTTGTAATGATTTTCAAAAGAAAATTTGCAAACTTTTTAGGATTTTTTTGTTTGTAAGGATTTTTAGTAAACATTTTATTAAATTTTGTTGCACACGTGAACAACAGCTATATGAGCTCCACGACATAGTCAAGACAACACATGCACCCTCACGTGTGAACAACAACCAATCAACCACATACGCATGAACACAAAGATCCACGCACGATCAATAGGCGAACAAGCACCACACAAATAGTAGCACTAGTGCTGATGGTGGCAGGGTTGGAAACACGTGCGGCTGTGTGGAAACAAGGGCATACCAAGGGGAATAGGGGTTTTGGAGAGAGAGACTTCATGTGGGGGCATGAAAATGGGGGTTGCATAAGGGGAATGAGGGGTTCGAAGATGATGGGGGGAAAGGGGGTCACGGGGGTGTGTGGGAACAGGGGCTATAGGGGGGGGGGGGAGAGAGATGGCGAGGAGGAGAAAGAGGTGGTGCAGGAGGAGGAGGGAAGGGAGTGAGGAAGAGGTGGTGGGAGAGGTGGAAGGAGGGGCATGGGGAGACGCATTGGTGGCTAGAGAGCCGGAGAATGTGCTAGGTGGGGTGGGATGGGAGCTGGGTGGGTTGGAGGGTAGGAGAGGTAGGATTGGCATTGGGCTGGCGGCGGGCCGATAGGAGATAGGGACTAGGCAGGGTGAGATAGATGTTGGGTAGGGGGATAAGGGCTGGGTGGGGTGGGATAGGGGTTGTGTAGGGGGGCAGGATAGGTGGTAGGGTGTAGGCGGAATAGGGACTCAATAGGCAGGCCTAGCGAGAAGGGAGGGTAGGGAGGAGGGACAAAGATGGGAAGAGAGAAAGAAGAAGAATAAGAAGAAGAGGAGAGAGAGAGAGAGAGAGAGAGAGAGAGAGAGAGAGAGAGAGAGAGAGAGGGGGGGGAGGGAGGGAGGAAGGGAGGGAGGGACACGGATGGGTGGGGGAGGGGTAATTTTCTTTATTGTTGTTGTTTTTTTTTTTTAAATAAAGGGAGAAATTGAAAGTGCACGGAGTAGGCAAAAAAAATTGTGTTGCCAAGAGCTGATGGAAAGGGGAGGAGCACAAGTGGGTTGGCCGCAAGACTTCGGAATAGGCGGCACTCATTTCGAGGTGAAAACCAGGCGGTCGCATGGACACACAAGAAAAATTTATTTTGAAAAGATCTTGGCATCAAATTGATGTGCCGTAAAAAAGAAAAGTGGGCAAGACGATTGGGGGAATAGGATGGACAACAAAATGATACGTCCGACATGAAAAACGTGCATTCACATGGAAAATTTGTAAAAAACGAAATTGAAAACTTGATCGAAAATTAATAACAAAAAATCTACTTGTCAGAATGGAGTGTAGTAAAAAGAAAAAATGTTCAATTTGACAATACGACCATGGCAATCAAATCAAAAAATAGGTTCGATGAGAAACATGGGTGTTCACATGGAAAAATGGCAAAAACACATATGAAAAGTGAAATAGACATTGATTCAAAAAGATCCCTAAGTCAAAACATAGTGCAAAAAGGAAAAGTATCAAGGTAGTAGCATTTGACAAGGATGTCATGTC
Source organism: Lygodium microphyllum (assembly GCF_053477565.2). Lineage (NCBI taxonomy): Eukaryota > Viridiplantae > Streptophyta > Polypodiopsida > Schizaeales > Lygodiaceae > Lygodium > Lygodium microphyllum. Next base: position 25,410,484 of record NC_141160.1, on the reverse strand, counting down.
AAAACGTGGTTTCGGTGTTGCAAGAGGACACATTCACATGGAAAATTTGATAAAAATACGAGTTTAAAAAATAAAAAATTAATAACACAAAATCTATGTGCTAGAATGAAGGGGAGAAAAAAGAAAAAAAGTTCAATTGGATGCAAGCTCAAGGCTATCTAAGGAGCCCACCATTCTTACAAGAAAAATGCATGTTTACATGGAAAAAAATAGGAAAGAATACATAAGAAATATTTGCAAATATAAAAAAATGAATAACAAACAATCCATACATAAAAAAGATGGGTTGTAAAAAGAAAAAATGTCCAAGAAAGGGGAAGGATCAGGGCTAGAAGGTCAAAGTGCATTTTTGGTGTGAAAAAGACACGTTTGCATTTGATTTCCATAAAATCCTTCAAGAATTAATAATTGAGAAACTGTTGCTCGAAACAGAGAGTAATGAAAAGGAAAAATGTCATATTCAAAGGTACGAACATGGGTGTAAGATTAGATGTCAATTCGAGAAAACACAGAGTACATTTACATGAAAATACAATCGAAGAGCATAAAGGTGATCAAGAATTAATAACATATAAATTGAAGGTTGAAACATGAGATTCTAAAAGGAAAAAATATCCAACCCGAAGGGATGAACAAAAGGATAAGGTTAGATGTCAGTTTTGGTAAACGAAGTGTGCATTCACATGGAAGAACGGCAAAACGAGGAAAATGGCTAAATGGGCAAGAAAAGACCCTATATATGGGGTGGAATAGGATGGTTGGGTGGGAAAGGGACCCCAACAGGGAATAGAGAAGACACTATATCGTTTAAAGATCATATAGCGACGTGTTCATGATTGTATACAGATGAGACATGCAAGGATGCATCCTCACACTTTAAACATTGCACATACACACACACACATACACACATACACACACACACACACACACACACACTTGGCATGTTCAGATGGTCAAAGTGGACTATCATCGACACACTGAATGTCAAAGTTGTCACAATATACATCCATCATGGTAGAGACAATGCAGCAGCACCCAATGAGGTAGTGTTGTTGATGAAGTACTAGTAAGTCATCGACGTCAAAGAATATAGCACTTAGCTCAACAAGCACCCATGTAAGAATGATAAACCACTCACTCAACCCATAACTCATGTCACTCAATGAGGAAGGAAGAGAACCCATATCTCACAACCAATTAAGAAATCCACAAGAGCAATAGAGCAGAGGGAGTATGCCAGTATACATAGTTGATGGTGCATCAATGTATCCCAACCCATCTGGCATAGATGTGAGAACGCACACCAGGGAGCCTTATAGTGCAATGCATAGAGCAAAGTGACGTTGTCATGACACCACGCAGACACAATGTGAAAAAACATGGAATGCATCATCTTGGCTTTCTTATTGATCTAGAGAGTCAATGTCATCTTAGTCATTAGTTCTAGTGTCAATGGTATGGAAGGTTCAAAAATACTAGATTTTTTGACAAGTTTAGCCTATTTTTTATATTTTGGATATTATTTCTTATAAATATCCTAAAAATCTATGAAAACTTCTAGAATTGGGTGACATGTAAAAAGCAAGTTGTTTTTTCAACCAGTTTTGAAGATTTCATGAAAAAAGAAGAATTTGCAAAATCGTGTGCAACGTGATCGCAGTTGATATGAATGTTTTTGGTCTACAAGAAGAATTTTACATTGAAGACATGAGTTTGATTACCCACAAGACTTTCCAAGAGTGGGTTCTACAACCCAATAAGGGTCTTTTGGCTACAGAGTTATTAAGAGAATTCGAAAGTCGGTTTGAGTAGTTAGATCTTGCAGAACAACAAGCTCTTGCAAGTTAGAAGATTGAATTGTTTCTACAAGCAGCAGATCTTGAGCTTCAAGATAAGCTTGATGATTTATTAGAGGATCCGATTACAGAGACATGTCTTAAAATAGAGTGGATGCATGTTAAGAAAGATGTTATCGCACTGGCGAAAAAGCATAGAAGAAGAGAAAGATTGCATGTATCTAGCCCGCCCACTATTACGGGCAAAAAAATTTATGTATCCAGTAAGCCATCTACTTCTATGGCTAACCCTATGGCTGCACCTGCTATTCCCAGTGTTAGAGAATATGTATTAGATGAATTGGGCAAAGGGATGTGGGATCTTCAGTTGAAGGTTGCAAAATTGGATGAGAAAGTAAAAGAGGAAAGGGGATGGGTAGTAGCCCCTAAACCAAGGAAAAGATGTATGTGGTGTGATAGTTTGCAGCATGAAAGGAAGGATTGTGCTACTTATTAGGAGGCCTTGGCATGACATCATATTTTGGAAAGATGGCAAGATCAATGCACAAGAAATGGGATTGCCTCTTGCTTTGAATTTTGGAAATGGAGGTATGCAAAAGTTGTTGGAAGACTTGATTGTTCGAATGCTTATGCGGCTATATATGCTTCTACTTTTGGTCTGCAATTGGATAGAATACTTAGCCAAGTGATGGTTGGTCCAAAGGCTGCAATATGGACACATGCTTTGCATGCATCTGAAAAGAGAAAAGTTACTGATAGTGAAATGTCTCATGCTAGAGGACAAGACATTCGTGACATAACTAGTTGGGAATCGCCGATAGATGCATATTCAATGTATGTATATCTTGGGTAAGTTACTCATGAATATATGTGTGCATCATATGGGTCCAAAATAAGGTATTTTTAAAATACAATTTTTACATACAAAAGGGTGTAATATAAAGGGGTTATTTATAGATTGAACTAAAAAGGGTTATGTTTTATTAATAAAAAGTTCACAGATAATGATATTTATAAATAGGCCTTGAACGCACGTGATGTGGAGGATATACATATAATAACTTCCTCGAGATGCATATTTAGCAAAGGTGCAAAACATGGATGTACTTGTGGAAGAGAAATGAAAGAGAGATGAAGATAATGCAGGGACACCTACAAGAATAACAAGAAGAAGTGTGGATCAGCCTAAAGCTATGAATCAGCCACCTCCCGAGCATGTTATGGAAGAGGTTGATTAGGAGAAAAAACAAGATAGCAATTAAGAGGGAAAAAAGAAGGGTAATCAGCCAGGATATAAGCTCTAGTCTAATATTGAGACAACGACGGATCTTAAGAAGGTTCTTGAAAAATGAATCTTAAATAGTTGAGTGGAATTCACCTTGGGAGAGGTGCTTGGCATCGCCAAGCGGGGATTTCATGATGAAATCATTGACATAATTAAGAGAAAGTATCAATTTCTTGGTGACACCACTAGTGCATTGCTACAATTTGAAGAGAAACTGGTTTATTGGGTATTCGGGCTGAATATGAGCATGATGTAAGTACTGGTTTATCTATGTAGGATGCTACTAATCTGTGGACAACATGTGGAAAAGAGAAAAAAGTGGCTGAAAATGCATTTTATTGTAGCAATATGCATGGTGGAGTAAGGCAGATGCAACAATATGGGGAAGAGACTATAGGATTTATTCCGCAAAGTCATTACACAAGAAATCACTGGGCCAGGGCTACCACTGAAATAGTAGTGAAAATAGGGGAGCATGAAACTCCTTGTGTTTCTTTGCTTGATCACGAGTCTGAGATTATCATTGAGTATGGATTGTATGAGAATGTTGCATGGCCTATGGACATTGATCATGGTTGGATTATGAGGGTTGCAAATAATTCTTGGAGGAGCTCTATGCTGCATGTCCTAATGCAAAAGTGGCAATTGGTGATATACAAGAAAAGCAACACTTCTTTATGCAATATAATTCCTCATATACAGTGATTTTGGGATAGCCCCATATTACAAGAGTGCGTATGGAAACAAAAGTGCTAGATGATGGTTTTGCTTATGCAAGAGTCAGGCAAGGATGGGAGGAAAGTAGTCCAATTTCTTACCGTTTGTGTTAATCATCCTAGGAATCGGGATATGCTTCGAGAGTCTCCTTTGCCTCCAAATGCAAGGGAATTCAAAGGCCTGGATTTTCATTAAGCACTGCTGTAATACGAGGCTAAAGTAGTGATGTTCAGAGGATGTACTCGTCTCTTGATGGAATGAAGCATGTATTTACTATTGGTTATTATCAGTTTATAGTAAACAGTTCATGTTGGTTTAAGCCTATGGAAGCTATGTGCAAGGTTGAATGCATATCTATGAAATGGGCTACTAAGGAACTAAGAGCATTGGGGTTATTAGTTGAAAATGAAAGCATTTTAGGCATCTTTTATGGGCTGAATATTAATGACATCATGGCTGAAATTTCAGCAACTATACATGTAGAAAATGAGGCTAAAAATAGAGTGTTGTCAGTATGTTCTTTGGATATGTATGATGTTATAGCATTGTTTGCTTAGCAAGAAGGATTACAATGGGCTGAAGCACTTGTGGAGATAAAGTATAAAAGGTTGAAAAAAATGTGAAACCAATTGCTTTGCCACTTCCATTAGAAAGTAAGGGTCTGTATGAAAAAGTGTCAAGGCAACCAAGCTTACGGATCCTAAAGATATAGGCCATCAATTTATAGCTGAAACATTATAGGAATTGAAAGTTGGTGGAGAAGGATTTCTTTTACCTACTGAAAGAGACTATTTTATGTATATGTTGGCTAGTCATGGAAAAGCATTTGCATTTTAACCAACTAAAATAGGTTGTGTGGATCCAAATGTTATCTTTCCTATGGTAATATTTACTGTGCCACATGTACCATGGAACTTGAGGCCTATTCCAATGCCTAAAGCTTACTTTCCAAAGCTAATGGTTTTGATAAATGAAAAGATTTCCATGAAGATCTTGGAGCCCTCTTCAGCCCCGTACTCAAATCATTGGTTTACTGTGCCCAAAAAGAATGGAGCTTTGAGATTTATTCAAGACATGCAGCCAGCCAATAAAGTGACCATAAGAAATGTGGGTGCAAGTCCTATGGTTGATGAATTTGTAGAGGCTTTTGTAGACAGAGCAATCTATTCTTTGGGCGATCTTTACTCAAGTTATGATCAGTTTTAGCTTGCAATTGAGAGGAGGGATATCACAACCATGAAGACTCCCTTGGGGTTAGTACGGATGTGTACTCTCCCCAGGGTGCAACAAACTTATTGGCACACATGACAAATGCTATGAATAGGGTACTTAGGGATTTAATACTACAATTGACAATGCCATTCTTGGATGATGTTCCAATCAAAGGGTGTGCAATGGATGAAAAGAATAAAGAGATGAATGCTCATGGGTGCAGACAGTTTGTTGCATACCATATTGTTGATTGTGAAAGGATTTTGATGCATCTAGAAGAAGTGCATTTAACTCTTTGTGGAAACAAGTGAGTCTTTAGAGTTGAAGAAGTTTTGATTGTTGGGCATATGTGTGGGCCCTATGGGCAAAGACCATCAACAAAAATAGATGGGATTGATACAATGCAAGATGTATGCATGAATGTATCTAAGGTGCGTAGATTCTTGGGTGCATGTGTGTTCTATTTGATATGGATTCCTCACTTTGCACATGTAGTTGATGACCTATATCAGCTCTTGAGAAAAGGTCAAAGTTTTCATTGGAAAAGGAAGCATTGAAAAGCAATGAAGAAATTGAAGTAGCTCTTGAAATCTGCTTCTACATTGAGAAAGGCTTATTATTCATATGGAAATCCTATCATTATTATTGTTGATACGAGCCCAATCAGGATCGGATGGGAAATTGGGCAAGATGATGTGGATACCTTCTCTATCATTCAGGCAATTGGGATATGCAATTTGCTTTGGTGCTAAAGTATTGACTGAATGATAGAGAAGGTATCCACAAGTAAAAAGAGAATTATGGGAAATTGTGATAGCCCTTAAATGTGATAAGGAGTATTTTATGGGTGCTCATGTAGTCATTGAGACTAATTGTTTGCCGGTATTGGGTATGATTACTAGTTGTGCTACCCCAAACATTTCTATGCTCCGGTGGATTGCATACATCAAATCTTTGAACCCTAAATTTCAGCATGTTGTAGGAAGAGATAATGGCAGTGGTGGAGGTATGTATAAGGATGTTTCTCACTTTGTAGAAACATGTATGACATGTCAAATGTATTCATCTATGAGACTTGGGGATGGATTGCAGCCCACATATCCCTTGTCTCTTCATTTTAAGTGGGTGGTAGATTTAGTCATGATGCATATAGGTCTTTCGCAAATGAGATGTCTTGTACTTGCCCATGAAGAGTTGACTAATCAAGTGGAAGGGAAAGCTCTACGTACTATGATAACAAATGCAGTGTGTACTTTTCTCTTAGAAGAGATATTTTGTTGATATAGATATGTGGGAAAAATTACAGCAGATAGGGGTGAACCAAATGCAGATGAAGCTCATGATTTCTTTGCACCGTTGGGGATAAAGCTTGCTTTAACTTCAACTTATAACCTTCAAGTAAATGGCAAAAGTGAGAGAAGTCATCCACCTATTGTGAAGGCATTAGCAAAATCATGTAGAGAGAAGGTAAAAGAGTGACCACGATTGCTCCCTTATACTTTGTGGCCTGACAGAACAACTCATAGTGCTATTATAGGATATATACCTGCTAAATTAATGTATGGTCAAGAACCTATCATGCAGATAGAAGAGACGATAGTCACATGGACCATGCTACCTTGGGAAGAGGAGTTGAATCGAGAGGAGTTGTTGGCCTTACATATTAGACAGTTGGAAAGAAAGTCATAAGACATGGATGTAGCAGTTGCAAAGTTAAGGGTAGCAAGGATACAAAACAAGAAACGGTTTAACAAAAGACATAAATTGAGACCAAGAACCATACAAAATGGAGATTGGGTACTGGTTTATGATAATAGTTTAGAAAACTAGCATAGTGCCATGCGTAAAGTTTCCAAAAGATGGTTTGGATCCTATTAGATAAGACAGGTGTTTGATAATGCTGCTTATGTATTAAATAAGATGGATGGGACAGCCATAAAACTTTCAGTAGCAAAGGAAAATAATCAAATTATTCAAGAGACAGGAATCTGTTGCATACTATGAGTTCCTAGAATTGGAAGAAAATAGTAGCCATGATACAGGGGCTAGTTAGGAAAATATGAAAGATGAAGAAGCAAAGGATATGGTTGTAGAGGATGAGGAGGACTCAGAATCTAGTGACAACTAGGGCTTTGGCACATACCAGAGGATGTGCAAATTCAGAGGGGTTAGATGTTGTGCCACTACGTGGGCACAGTGTGAAAAAACATGAAATGCATCATCATTCGGCTTTTTTATTAATCTAGAGAGTCAATGTCATCTTAGTCATTAGTGCCAGTGTTCGTAGTATGGATGGTTCAAAAATACTAGATTTTTGGACAAGTTTAGCCTAGTTTTGATATTTTGGATATTATTTCTTGCAAATATCTTAAAAAGCTATGAAAAAGTCTAGAATAGGGTGACATGCAAAAATCTACTTTTTCAATCACTTTTGGAGATTTTTAAAAAAAGGAGGAATTAGCAAAATCGTGTGTGACGCAATCGCAATTGACAAGCAACAAACGACACTCCGAACTGGGAGGAGAAGAAGGAGTGATCTGGAAGAATCTTGACTAGGTATCCTAGTTTTTTACCCCCCTTTCGGAGCCAAAGGAACCATCAGATTCGCAGTCTGAGAGCAGCATAGAAGAAGCTACTGTTTGATGCATGTTTTTGGTCTACAAGGCTCCAAGAGATGTAATACTTGAAGATTGCTTCTGAGTAGTGCCAGACAAGGAATTTTAGGTTCTATCAATACATAGTGCTTTGGTTCACAGAACTTTGTCTTTATCTTATGTACCTCTTGTCTATTCTTTTTATTATCTTCTATCTCCTATTCTCTACTTCCTTCTATCTCTAATCCCCAGTGGATACAACCTTTCAACTAGAACCCCTTCGACAATGTGTCATGGTGATGGGCAGAGATCCACCTTGTATATGCACATGGAAATAAAAATGTACCTAGCACCAATGTTGTAACATCCCTCAATCCTCACCTCTCAGGTTGAGAAAACTAGTCACACTCAAACCTCCTTCTATCTCACGCTCTATTGATAAATACAAGAGGACAACCCATACTTACATTCCCATTTGATTAGGATGAAAGCTCATATCACTCAGAAATTTTTTATGAAGATTGGCTTCATCTTGTTGATGATGCCAAATAGTGTCGGGGGCTAATGAAGAGGCATACCTAGGGAGGAAGCCAACAAATCAAGAACTTGAATGACATATAGAAGAGGTTATTTGCTGTAGGGGGTAAAACGCACTGATGGAAGCACAAAGTGCACCAAGGGAGGCGGGTTCAGAACTGCATCTTGGGGATTTCAACTGAGGAGTCATTTGTTCTAGACTATGGGGTGTTCTCATCTTTTTCACAGTCAACTTCCCACCTAAGGGTATTACTACATTTTCTTGGAGCAAGGCCTGTTATGACAGGGAATTTCTTCATTTTCTCCCATAACACTTTATAAATTTTTTGTTTTATTTTTTATTTTTTTATTTTTTCCTTACTCCCAAAGGTGTTTCCATCTTTTCCCAAAGAGCAGGTCGGCATGATAGGGATCGAAGTCCTTTTCTCTCATGACTTATATTTTTTTTTTCTTTCTATAGGTAAATGGCAGAGACACCATATATCAGAATCATCCATGCCACATTTGCTGGATTGAAAAGAAAGGTAACAAAATAGGGGCGAGAAGTGGGGGCAAGGGGGCAAAAGAATGATGCCACCTCCTCAGAATGAGAATAACAAGAATCAGTAGTAGTGATAGCATGAGAAATAGTAACAATCGACACTTAAGAGAGAGAGGGACAATTGATAGTGATTGTCATGATCTCTAGGGAGAAAAATACTTCTTTAGGTGTGGCAATAAGTATTAATTAGGAAGGGATCACCAAAGGCATCGATGGCTTACACTTGGATAGAGCCATTAGGGTTGATAGTGAGTATCTTATAGTTGCCCATCCAACGATGTTGGAGCGTTCTTGGAAACTTGCCAAAGTGTGAATCATAAGCAAGGACTAGGTCACCTTCCTTGATTTTTTTGTGCTTGATAAAGCTATCATGGTGAATCTTTTGTCAAGCATGTGTGGCTTCCATACATTGTAAGGCCATCCAACGAGTTTTGTCCAAACATTCCAAGTATAGTAGGCGGCACTACATAGGCTCAACATCTCCTAGCTACTTTTTGATAGCTACTCACAAAGAGGGCCATTCTAGCTTGATAGGGAAGATGGGATGTGTGATGTACACTAGCTAGAAAGGTGTATGTCTTGTAGCAGCCTTATGGAAGGTTCTGTACACCTAAAGTTTCTCTATAAGGCAATCGTCCCAATCATGATGATGTGTAGCAATATCGGCCTTGTGAAGGATTGAATAGAGGATGCAATTGATAACTTTGACTTGGCTGTTGGCTCTGGGGTAGTAGTAGGGTCTGGACTCACAGTGGTGGAAGATCTTGTAAAGCTCTGTCAACTCTTCCATGATTTTATTTAGAAAAGTGAGTACCTCTACCACTTACTAGCTCTAAGGAACTCCCAAAGCGGGTAAGGATATTTTTGTGTACGAATAGGGAGCTTTGGCTTCACAACGCTTCATCATATAATCAGTATATACCAAAATGTATTTGTTCTATTTCCTTCCGGTTGGAGGGTTGATTGGGTCTACGAAGTCAATGTCCCACTTCTTAAACAACTTTACGAGAAGAATAGGCTGCAATGGCATGGCATTGGTTTTGGTAGCCTTTCCCATCCATTGACAAGCACATCACAATATTTATAGTAACCATAGGAATCCTTGTGGAATGTAGGCCACCAATTACCTATAAATGGAGCCTTTTTAACTGTCGTTTCTCCCACAAAGTGTGCATCACAAAACTCATCATGGCATACTTTCATTACAATCCCAATCTCATCTCCCACAAGACGTCTCCCTAACACTTCATCTTTGTCTTGCTTGTACAATCTGCCACACCTAGCAAGGTGTAGGGGACTAATTCCAACAGAAGCATATTTTTCTCCCTGCTCGCAATGCTAGGAGGATATTGTTGTTTAGCCAAGAGGTTGGCAATATCTACATACCATGGAGTTACTTTTTCACCTAGAAATAAGAAAGCATGAGGGAGGTTCGGATCATCCTACTCCTCTTATTCAATTTAAGGGATCCACGATATATAATCGGCCAAAACATGGGAGCAAACGAGCTTGGTAACCACTTCAAAGTCAAACTCCTGAAACATGAGTAACCATCGCATCATTCTACCTTTTACATCAACTTTATTCAATAGAAAGAACAACACCTCATGATCCACATAAAATTTGAAGTGTGTCAACAACATGTAGTGTCAAATCTTCTCCAAGGTAAATACCATTTCAAGGCACTCTAACTCAATCACTGTGGAGTTCCTTTTCTGATTAGTGACCATACGATTGTGTAGTAGATGGGATAATCTAGCTTTGAAGAGCATTTCTGGCAAAGGACTTTGCCTAAACCTTCTACATATGCATCAATATGTACATGAAAATTTTTCATCTAATCAAGAGGTTGGAGGATGAGTGCTTCGATCAAACACTGCTTTAGAGTGTTGAAGGCTTCTTCACAATCATCTATCTAAATGAACTCTGCATCTTTCCTTAGGAGCTTATGTAGGGGGACTTCCTTTGTTGCAAAATGTGTGATGAATAGTATTTCATCCTGAAACAAATGGTCAAACAGAAGCTACTAACAGTACTATTTTAGATCTTTTGCGTGCTTACACTATTTCAAAACCACACACATGGGATACATATCTACATTTACTTCAGTTTGCATATAATAACACACCACATACAGCTACAAAGAAAGCACCATTTGAAATTATTTATGGATATCGATTGCCTACACCTGTTGCATCATTATCAAACAAAATTCAAACTGTTGATGATATTGCTAACATGCATGCTACTATTTTTTATGAAGTTAAAGATATGATTACCAAAGCCTAGCAATCATATACAAAACAAGAAAACAAGAAAAGACTAGCTATGAATGTTAAAGATGATGATTATGTTTGGTTACGAATTGAAAAACGACGATTACAAAGTGTAGATAAACACCCTGTTGTCAAATTAGCACCTAGATTTTATGGACCATTCAAGATCATACACAAAATCAATGACAATGTATTTAAACTAGAACTACCACAACATTGGAAAATCCACAACACCTTCCATATCAGTTTATTACGACCTTTTAGAGGCCAACTACATGTACACCCTTTCTATGCTAGATGATGAAACTGAAATACTTGAGCCTGAAACTATTATAGATACTGACTTTATGACCACTAGAACTAGCCGTAGATATTCTAGATATATGGTCAAGTTTAAAAATCATCCTGTTGAAGAGGCCCAATGGATGCACGCTAGAGACCTAAATGCTTTTCCCACTCTGTTAGCTCCACATTGAGCTAATAGCAATTGAGGACAATTGCTATTCCACCCCGGGGGTATGATGCCAGGAGCCATATTCCACGGTGGATTCCATGAGGTTTTGCTATGGATTCCGTAAAATTTTATTACCGGGGCTCATACATAAAGTGGATTCTTTGTGCAAAAAGTCGATGGGGATGCCTATCCTTTTCGGGCGTTTTGTTAATTTTATGTGTACATGGGTGATTCCATAGCGGGTGATTCTACAAAATACATATTTAAATTAATTAACATTTATGAGTTTAGAGTGCGCACTCGTAATAAATTAAGGTTAGGATTGATTTCTAACCAATTTATTTATATGGTTGAAGATTGCTAGGTATTCACTTTTGTCGGTTTAATTGTATTATTTTTCTAACAATTGTGAATGCTTCAGTTGATGTGTAGAGTGAGCAGCGGTGGCATTGGGAAGTATTGAAGGATAGCGTGTATTCAAATTATCATCAATTTTTTATGGACACGTATCTTAGGCATGGTGCCTATATTTTTTCGCGCTTATTTATCAAAGCATTTGATATTTATTTATTATTTTTGTATGCGCATGGGCGCACGATTTAAATACTTGTATTGGACATTGTATTTGGGTACCACCTGACTTCTTGGGCATCCATTAGCTTTAATTCTTTAGTGGCATAAAAGCAAACTCAAAAGCTAAAGCGTGCTATTTTTTATAAATTGGGCTATTATTTGAGCATGAAGATGAATAATATATTAAATACATGCTTTGTGGAGCGCTCACACAAGGCATGGGGGGAGATTGCACCCAATTGGTCTCTTGTTCATGTCGTGCAAGCTTTCTTCATTGGTTTTTGTGTAAAAAGTAGAGTTCTTTTGTTCTTGGGGACCTTTTGACGCTCACTACGCGTGCATACGGTGTCCGATCTGTGCACCACCAGTGGAAAGTGTGTGGCTCCACATATTTTAGAAATTCTAGAGTCTCCCTAAAAATCCCAACACGATAAGTTGTAATATCCAACACCTATAAATTTTTGGATTATTTTGGCCAATAGAATAATGTCGGTTACAATCTTGCAATATTTAAAAATTATGGTATTTATGAAAAATCATACACTTGTTATACACTTTTCACATCAACACATTAATTTACATATGCATGTAAACTTTACAAAGATGTAAGTAAAGCCATAACTAAATATTGTATACGAACAACGCTTAATGGTTTAAAACTTAAGGTTTTTAAGGTAGAACTAGTTTAGTTCTTGTTTCATTGTTTCATTTCACACTCTCTTCATCTCTTTATATCCACACATCCCTCCTACCTGCTACAATGGATGCTCGCGCACACTTTGATAAGTGGATCCACGAGACTATCTTTGCTAACTAGGGTGACGAGATATTCCAGGTTTTCTCCAAGGTTTTCTCTAAGAACTTTAACCTTGAAAGCATGCTCTCATCGCTCGATTCCCCCCTTCAAGTTTTGAAGACTTTGTAAGCACCATTGCTACATGCACATACTCCATCGAGGGATCCAACATGACTTGGGTGCCTCTAGAACAACTCATGGTACTTTAGGCAGGGAAGAATCACCAAAAAGTGGTGAATAGGTGTTTAGCCCATGTGGATCCTTCGCATAGAGTATGCACTGTTCCCATGGGAAGTGCACTAGGTACATCACCTTTGGATCTCGTGGAGTGTGATTGTGCATTGGCAATTTACCTCCTTGCATTGGATACACCCCTAGAGGAGGAGAGCAATGAAGATACAACTCCATAGGTTGTTTCTATCACATACACGAGAGGAGAACCAATTGAAGAGCTCATAAATGTTGAAGAGGAACATTGAGTGGTGGCAAAGCAAGGGTTGGCTCTCATGGTGCCATCTTCTTCAGAACAGCCACAAGTCAACAAACCCAACCTTGCCTCCTTGACACCCATTGAAGTAGATGGTGTACAATACTTTCTTCTATTAGATATACTACAATACTTGGAAATAAAGGAAGAAGATTTGTTTTCTATCTTAGTCAAGGATTCAATGGAAGATCTGATTGATTATGATTACATGGATGTGCATCCAACAATGGCAAAGATTGGAAGATATGATGGCACAAGCTTAGATACTGTGAGTGAGATCATAGCAGCACAGGAGCATATTACCTCAGTTGAAGAAGATTACCTTGTGCCAGATGCTGAATTTGAAGCACTACAACATGATTTATTCGTACCAAGGCCCTAGCTTCCTACCAAGGAGTTTCTAGATCCCTCTGCCCAAAGAGGTGCCTCCCTGACACACGAGGAAATGAAGATACAAGATGATCTGGAGAAGGTGAGATTTCTAACTACCATATATTTTTATGCAATGAAACTTGACGGTAGGGTGCGTCTGGTCCCCGGAGTCCACCGGTGAAATCTTGGCCAAAAATTATGCCTGCAGGTATTTGATTTGACTTTGTCATTTAGGACATACTGTATATAGATGAGTTTGCATCAAGGCAAGGAGGAGCTCGACATGCGGATCGACGAAAGGATTCAGCTCTGAAGGAGTATATTGGTAACCTTGTTGTAGATTTGGTGGTCTTCTATAAGAAGTGCTCACTAGAAGGGCAAGAAATAATCATGAAAATTCAAGCTTGGACCTTTTCCAGCGATACATATGACATCTAGCTTGGGGAAGGTGGTGCTAATCAAGCGGTCAAAGCTTCTTTACTTGTTTGATCAAATGCGTGGTGGTGCAATATGTGTGCTTGCTACATTAGGCGTCCTCGCTAAAGTGTCAGATCTGCTTCTCCTAGAGAAAGAGCTGAAGGGGGAGCACATCATTTTTGAAGCAAATAAGGAACTTATATTTTCATCAGAAGCTCGTCCCTCCTCTCCACTAATGAAAAAGCCAAGGAACAATTGAGAGTTCTTGTTGGCTATCGGCTTTTTGTATCTACCATCACTAACAGCCACATTAGGGGAGTTTTGAGGTCTCGAAAATGCCTTTTAGGATGTGGAGAGAGAGTGCTCTAGACCAATAAGAGCAAAGCCTCCGAAACGGAACTTCTATTTAAAAAAATTAAAAAATCATTTTACAAAAATATATAAATATGATAATATTACGAATTTGTATTTTTATTATGTATTTTTAGTCTCTTATATTCGTGATTATGACATCTTTTGCATTAATGGCATAGAGTCTCGGCTACTTTTATTTAATGATGTTTCTAGATTAATGATAATGATTGATGTAATCAAAATTCAAATTGGTGAAAAGCATGGCGCTCAGTTTTTTCTCTCCTTTCTTTTATTTCTCTATTGTTTTTCCCTCCGTTATGATAGCCTAGTCTCTCTCTCTCTCTCTCTCTCTCTCTCTCTCTCTCTCTCTCTCTCTCTCTCTCTCTCTCTCTCTCTCTCTCTCTCTCTCTCTCTCTCTCTCTCTCTCTCTGTGTGTGCATGTATCTCTCTCTTCTACCATGGATACAGAAATTCGACCTTCAACAAGGCGTCCAAGCTCCCAAATCACATCCATATCAGTGTTTAACTCATTCCAAACTGATGGAAGATGGATTCCTACTATCATTAGCAAAGGTATTTGGATCACCATGCAACAAGCAAAACGTGGAAAAAGGCAAAGACATGAGAGCTCGTTTATCTCTACTTGGAAGGGCAGAA
Source organism: Lygodium microphyllum (assembly GCF_053477565.2). Taxonomy (NCBI): domain Eukaryota; kingdom Viridiplantae; phylum Streptophyta; class Polypodiopsida; order Schizaeales; family Lygodiaceae; genus Lygodium; species Lygodium microphyllum. The sequence goes on along the minus strand of NC_141160.1, from coordinate 25,395,413 downwards.
TCTGAGATTTTAAGCTTGGAGCAAATAAGAATAGTATCAAAGAGGTACTAGTGCAACATGTGTTCATGCATAGAGAGCTGTGTTTGAAACCTGGATCTTCAAAGCTTCCAATGCATAGACCAAATTGTAAGAATTTGATTCTTAAAGTTTTTCATTTCTTAAACATGGTTTAGGTTTTTCCATTATAATATTTGTTTGTCTTGTAGATGTCTATCCCTCTAATCTTGAGGAATGGCAACCAATGGAATCTATTATTGATGTTATTGATGTTATACATGGTTCAATTGGAGAAGAAATGTATAGAGGTAGAAAGAAGACAGAGCTTGCAGAGAATGGAATATTCTTTTATGACCATTCTTATGTTATTCCTATGCGGCGTTGCCAATGGGGATCAATAAAACTCCTTCCTTTGCCAGATTTTTCAAGCTTTGAGTGGCCTTTCCCAAGTCCAGCTACTAGTGAGGGCTATAGATGTAAGATATTTTCTGAGATCCAGAAAGCACTAAAATCTAATATCTCAAGTAGGCTAAGAAAAATTACTTTATTTATGCCTATTAATATATTTATTGATTTCTTCTCTAATATGGAGATAAGAATAACAAAAACCATGCTTTCAGTGAGAGACTAACATATGATCATATCATACAATTTGTTGATGAAGGATGGGATACAAGGACAGAAGGAAAAATTATATGTAAGATAGATCAAGACTCTATAGCTTGTAAATATATGATTGCTACTCAAAATTTTATCCTTAGCTTTTACTATAGTCGATGGCATTTTGTTGGTAGTAGTCTAGTTGCTTTAGACCAGAATCTTAATGATTTCAGCAAGGATCCTATTGTGGATCTTGATATTTGGTTCAACAAGGATATTATTGCAATCTTAAAGATCAGAAAATCATGTACGCTACATCAAGTGAGGATGGATTTACAAAATGAAGACATTGAACTACCATGCTCCTTTATATTCCAACTTGACAAGAAACGAGTAAGTTTTCACATCATATTATATCTACTTAGATGTATATCAAGATCTCACTTTCTAACTAACAAACATTTGTAATTTTTTTTTGCGGATATCAAAAAGGAGAGAAAATAAAATACACTGCAATGACATTCAAGAAAAGATACCTTTACTATCAATATAAAATACATGTACAAATTTTGTAGCAGATGTCTATTTGCCATCTCTATGAGATATATAAGGGCTGAAGGGCAAATTTCTATATATGAAGGCCTATAAGGCGATATGGCAAACTATTTCTTTTTTGGAGAACTATCATTTCTAGGAGTCCTTTTGCCTTTCTTTGATGTCTTGGGTATAGAAGGTATTGAAGCTGTGGATTTGCCTTCCGTGGTTATAGGCACCGCATCTCCTTCACCGTGCAAATCCCCACCAATCTCTGTTGTTGGTTGTATACAATTGACCATTATATACTTCAAGAGCTTTGCTCTGATGTACCAATCATGCTCAGATGTATAGCAATCCTTCGAAAACTGTCACACATTTATAGAAAAAAGAGTTTTAGTTCATTATTGTTCTTACAATAGACTATATTTTTATCATCAATGGACTATTTGCAATTAATATCTATCTTAAAGTTTAGCATCTTTCATATTACCTTTACATGTTTATCATCATTAAGATAAACAAAGTTAACCATTCTTCTAGCATTTGCAATCACCCTCTAGCCCCACAAGAATGGCTATAATCCTAATGGGGACACTGCAACCACCAACACAAAGTAAAACTATAAAGAGGACGAATGGTAGTTCATAGAATAAACTCATGTTTCAATTATTTTAATGAATAACTTACCGCAACTTGTCTATATTGCATTGTTGCAAGCAAATCAGATGGCATAGGGTGTCTTTTCTCTAGCTCTTCAATTAACCTTTTGGCACCTCTGTATATAAAATATGTTGAAATTTAGAGTACTTACAAAAAAAAGAATTGAAGTATCAAGGAGCCCTTGGATAATATAACTTACAATTTAGCATTTCCATGGCTTCCTTTCATAGAGTTGATTAAAAAGCATTGCTTATCCACAAGGTCTATTGCAATCAAGCTCCAATGAGAACTAAAAGCAATCATATCTCAACAAATTAGTAGGATAAAATCTCAAAAACTCTAATAGAATATTGAATCACTTACTTTTCATTATATGAAATTATAAGCAGCTCCAAAGTATCGAAGTCAATCAAATTGAGCCAGTGCTCAATAAAACTTGCATCAAGCTCATTCCTCATAAAGAATGAGATAGATGGATCAAAAACCTCAATTTTTTGTTGTATATCCAAAGGAAACTCATGCATTATACACCTAGAAAAGGCATAGAAATAGTGAGTATAAACAAGAAAAATCTTATTGCTAAAAAAATATCAAAAAGTATAAGTAATTATGGATGGACATACCTTAGGCCAACAAGAATAAGATTGTCATTTACTTCTCTTCTTTTATCCTTAAGAATATGAACACATGCAGCATCAAAGGAGATAACCTCAGTTCTTTTGCCTAAGTCACCAGGTAAGAAACAAAACACACTGAATCCTTTTGGATTAGCTGCTTCAAGAAGGGTGGCTAGCTCATTTTCAAAGGACTCTAGTTGCTCTATTTCCCTTTCTTCAACCCTTTGCCTCCTATACTCTCTCCATTTATCTGCTTGTTCCTCTTTAGCCTTCTCCTCTTTTTCATGTTGCCTTGTATCCTTCTCATGGGTGACATCCTCAACCCTGACACCAGAATCATCTTTCTTTCTTCTAGCTGGGGGCACATTAAGGATATTAAATGCCTTCATATCAGTGAGGGGAATTGGCTCAAGGACCTTTGAAAATCTATATCTTAGCCTCCTAAGAATTACCATGTCCTTGTCCATGAGTGTGAGCATATGAGCATGAGCAACACAAATGTAGGCATCTTGAAAAAACTCAATTAGAAAATCCTCTGTGGCTTCTTGTATACAATTAAGAGCTGTTCTTGTCCATCTGAAACTATCCAAACTATATATGTCACAAATTTCCCTGACAAGCCTCTGAAAAGATAACTTTGGAATTGCATTGTCAAGAGCATTTACTGCCTTCCTAATCTCCCTTAGACATCTGACATTTTGAGAAAACCTTCTCCTTGGCTTTGACTTTCTAAAGAGCTTCTGAGGCTTTGAAGACTGATGAATCTTTGATGCCAAATCCCTAGGATCAATCTTCTCTTTTATTGTTGTGGCCTTAGTCCTAGCCATTTGCCAAAAAAACATATGTTACTTCTTCTCCAGCATGTAAAGCAAAACACGAGTCCCAGACAAGAGTTATCTATGCTGCATGGCGTTTTCTCGTATCATCTGAATTTTTCTCGAGCTGTCCAGTGAAACGCGAGTGTCAAGCAAGGCGCCTCCTTGCAGCTGCTTCTTTTCGCATTTCACCGGGCTTGTTGTCCATTGTGTCCAGTGAAACGCGAATTTAAGCCAGGAAACCTGCTTGCAGTACCTTATTTTCGCGTTTCACCGGACAGCTCATGAATAGCATAAAAATTAACAAAACCAAGAAAAAAGAGCTTTGATCCAAGGAAAGCTTTTAAGATTACATAAAATATCCACAGAATTAGGGAGGAAATTTGAAGATTTCCTTAAATATGCACAATATTAAGGAATGCTTTCACTGTGGAAAAAATTCTTTTGTAGTGGTCATAAGCTAATAATAACATAAAGGATTAAGGAAAAGTATCAAAACAATGCATTGAATGGAGCTTGTTATTGAAAAGCAAGATGCAGAAGCCATACCTTCTTTTTAGCTTGTTCTTCACAATCTCAGCCTAAAGACGACAATATGCTCGAAGGTTTGCTTTGTTGGGGAAGCAGTGAAATGCTTGGAGATTGGAAGGAAATGCTTGGAGACTGGAAGGAACACCAAAAACAAAGATGGAGTAGCGATCAAATGCGATGAAAGGTGAAGGCGGTGAATTTGCATGGACTCAACGTTCTTCGCAAAGTGTTAATAACACACGTGTGACGTACTCTCGCTTACCGGAATTTTTTATTTACTTGGAAAAGGGTTATTTAACACAGGTGTGACGTATTTTTGGAAAAAGAGAATGCGCACGTCTTCTGAGGAGTTTATTACGCTGTGTTAAGTCAGACACGTGTACACGTATTTTTCCATTATTACACAAACTTTTTCGTTGGAACTATCACCACATGCTTAACGATCGATATAAAAGCATTTCAAACCCATTTCTCCGACATTGTCTTCTTCTCTGCCAAAATTTCGTCTCGACTTTTCTTCAAGGTCCTTGCTTCCTGTGTGGAGAGCAGTTCAACAATCTTTGATAGGTAACAAATTTTTTTATTACAAGCATTTTAACAAAATAAATTTGATTAATATAGAAATAATATTTTATAACACTTGAACAATTAAAGATGTTATGTGCTTTCTATCTTTCAAAAGCAGCATAGCTTTTCTAAAAATGATTTTATCATCAATTTGTGTGTTTCCATAGAATTTATTTATTGTTCATGTTTCTTTTCTTCATTTGCAATTTTTGACCAGTGAAACGCGAAATAATGTCTCTGTTGATGATATTTTGCTTAGAATATCGTTTCACCGGCCACATATTAGAATATTTTTTGTCTTCAAGCTAGTGTCCGATGAAACGCGATTCCTTCACAGGCATTTGCCTTACACACTTGAATTTTTGTGTTTCACCGGTCAACTAAAAAAATTCTCCTTTTTTTATTTTTTTGTATTGGAAAATCAATTTTGGGCCCTCTTTCCATGGTTCCATCTTGTTTTATTGGATATTGGTTCTATTCTGCTTTTTTTTTTCAGGGATAAATATATTTCTAGTCAAGATGACAAAGAGGAAGCTTTCTCTGGAAGGAATGGATGAGGAGGAGATAATTGAGACATCTGATGATAGACTCTTTAATTTTTTACACACCACTGGAAATTCTTCCAATTTTTGCTATATCAGGAAAATTTTCAATGTTCCTTTTGATTTGAAGGAGTTATTGGAGGATCTTGATGATAAACTTAAGGAGTACAGATGTTTTTATGATAGACATGTGCAAGGTTTGGAAGTCGATGGATTTGTTCATTATAGTGATGTCATGGGAGCCACCAATACATCCAGGTCAACTTTTCTAGGCAGGTTCAACCTCGTTGATGAGGAATTCAGAAAGAAAGAAACATGTTGCCCTTTCCACAAGTACCAACACCAATGCCTTCTGATCCACAAGGACATTGGATTTATTGTGTATCTTTAGTACATGGAAAATTCTTCTCCAGTTATAGACCAACAGAGAAAGCTAGAGGATATTGCAAGTATGGATAAGGAGGTCGAAGAGAGGGAGGAGATGTTCCAAGAAGATGTTGAGAATCAACTTGTCCAAGGTTTTGATGTAGGTTTATTCAAGAGTGACAATATCACAATGGTGGAAGAAAAGGAGATTGAGCCAAGTGCATAGGTTGATGAAGAAGGTCCTCGTGCCTGTGTTCCAACATTTCCCACTTATCTTATCAACAAGAAGAGATATGTGTTGCTAAATGATATTCAACATCTTTTTGATCTTAGAGAAGATTATTGCTTAGCAATCCTTGCAGGTTGGGGCAAAAATGACATGAATTTTATAGATTATGAACAAGAACCACTAGCAAGTCTTGATATTGAGGGAGAGAATTTCCAAGATAGCTCTATAGCCTTACATACATGTATTAATCAGATCATAGAATACGAAAAGGGGGGGCTACCTACAGAAAAAGAGTTCTTGCAGGTCCAGAAGAAACTTCATATTGATGATGTAGGGTATGAAGAGAGATTGAAGTCTCCATCAGATGAGAAGCCCAAGAGTTCAATAAATCTTTATGATGATAGTCTTCTTGAAGAAGACGAACACCCTAAGGTATGAAATATAATTCGAAGTTACCCATTGAGTTTATGTTAGACTTTATTATGCATTATAGATAAATATCTTATATCTTGTAATGTTGTGGTTTGTTCTATAGATTGAGATTGAAGATCTGGACAACTTTCTTGGAAGGGCCAAGGGCTCTAGGCCAATGAAGCTTGGAAAAAATCAAAGCCTTGGCCATTATATTGGAAACTTAAACAATCAAACAATTGTAATATATCATAGTAGATTGTCAAGCTCTCCAAGTCTACCAATGATGGCTTTGAGAGCTATCTCAAAGGTAATTGGATCTCAAGTTTTCAGCAGAGGTTTGGACAAGATCATTTTGGTGGAGAAGGAACAAGCCATAAGAGTTTTTGGCTTTATGCCTGGATACAGTGGATCTAGAGTTGGATATTTTGGAGTTCTTGGCTCCTATTTGCTCTCTTATATAAGAGATAGTAAGAATTTGAAGCTTCTTCCCGGCTATCGGAAACAAGAGTTTTTGAAATACAGAGGCCTTATTGAGTGGGATGAAACAAAAGATTCCTCTAGAGGCCCTGTCGAGCTATCTGAAACCAAGGACTCCTCAGAAGGCCCTGTTGAGGTGCCTGAAACTAAGGACTCTTCTGTAACACAATTAGACTAGAAGATGCCAAAGATTAAGGGTTTCTTGAAACCCATCTTTTCCCAACTCTTTGTTTGGTTTGTAACCATTCTGTAAATCTTTGCTTTGCGCAAGAATTTAAATATCTATCTTTTCTTCTTTGGGTAACAATTTGTATAGTCCTTGCTAAAGATGATGTATTGCTTGATGTGGTTGTATCTTTAAGCTTGAATTTATGCCAAATTTTTTGATAGAACCATTGAAAGACCTCTAATAAATTGTTGGCTTTGTGTCTTCCACCTCCATGTCTTGTATATCTGAAATATTTTGTTCTTGCTTGATAATGTGATTTTTCCATACATTGGGTTGACCAGATAGATAGAGATCCATATTGTTTAATAAAGTATGGAGCATGGTTGTATAGAATATGCTGCATAGTCAACAAATAAGGAAAGTTATTAAAAAACATTATATGAGTTTGACAATGAAGAAACAAACATATACAAACTTCTTACCATATAGTGAGTAAAGTGTTGATCACCCCAAGCTTCTGTCATCGCCTTTTTGAAAAGATTCAATTGGTTTTTAAAGTCTTTGAGATCATCATCATTCCATTCAGTCTTATCACAATAAAAAAACACTTTGTCTAGTGTTTCCCAAACTTTAGCTTTTCTATTTCAAGCTTGCCCATTATCAGTGTGATCCTCAACTGCATTATGTAGGGATTTCCACTTATTAAATTTAATAGTTGAGCCACCATTTCTCGAGTTTATCTTGCCAAGTCTCCCATGAAAGCCTAGAAACCTTCTAGCCTTCACTCCACCAATAGATGGTTTTTTTGGGACACAATTACCATCCTTAGACTTTTGAAGATCTGGTTCAATAACAACATTGCCACCATGCAAACCAATTGCAGAGAGAACTTTTTCAACCTTTGTTATAGCATCTGTTCTAGTTGATAATGGCTTCAACTTCCATGCAAATCCTATATAGAGATGAACAAGCTTTTCGATTATCCTACAAAGTGCATGAAGTGTACAAATATGGGCATTCGCTAAAGGAATGTCCAAAACTGGTTTAAACTGTGGATCCTTATTGTGCCTAGAGGGAGCTCTATTCCAATTGCTTGAGTTTAACTCTACAGCTGGTGACACGCAGTATAAGCAAGGAGATCTCGAGTTAGCTCCCTTTGATACATTATACATACATTTGAGTGTCTTTAGGTCACCAGCTATGTGCCACTCAATCCTGTAGTTCCCTAATCCTTCAACAAATAGCTCTTCTCCTGCTTGTTGCCTTTGAATAACATTAGGTATTGATGTTTGATGAAAAACCCAATATAGTATATCAAAATTCTCAGTATCTACCTCAAATGCTCCTAGCCACCAGATGTTATATTCTGATTGAATACTAAATGATGTTGAGTGATTGCAATGACTTGACGAAAGTGCTCTATTCATCAAGGTGATAGAGATTCTCTCCAATTTTTTACATTTCAGAATCTCACTTTCATCAAGTTTAATCACAAATCTAGCCACTCCCTGTGCCTCTGCTATTGACAAGTCATAAAATTTGATCATTAAGCATTGTAGGGTGGGAAAGTCAAGGAAAATATTGTTAAATTCATTGAATGTAACCTCCTTTTTCTTGCCCTTGAAGCTAGCCTTGATATGAAAAGGCTCACCTAGAATCTCCATCACTTTATTATTAACTCTCTGTCTGATAGTCCTAACCACAAATGGTTTCGGAAGTATGCAATTGTGTACCTGTCCTTGCTTCATATTTTATTGTAAAAGTTGGAAAAGTTGCATATAAGTATCTCGACTGATACCAATACTATCCAGTGTCTTCTATACTAACTCAGAATCCAAAGAATGATCCTTCACAAATGACTCCAAGCATTGTTTCTTTGCCTTTTTAAATTTCTTCTTCTCCAAAATATCCTTTGAAACCACTGAAGGAAGAAGATGATAATAAAACTGAGCTGCTTTTAAAGAATCTCTTTCACTTGCATTTGGTTGTAGAAGAGATCTAAGAAAAATTAACATCACAAATCAATGCAAGTAGTTTAAATAAAGCCATATTTAAGATTTTTCAAGTGAAAAAAAATATACCTTGCTGCTTGGATTCTTTTACCACAGCCTCCTCCTCCTCATTTGAGATTCTCAATATTTTTAAGAGCTCTTTGTCGATTTCGAAGGCCTAATAAAGTTTGCTTTTGTTGATAAGCTTTGATATGCTTTTCCAATGAATGAATTTTTTGTTGACAATCCTCTAGCTTCTGCAACAACTCTATATTGTGTTTCATCAAAAGATGATTCTCTAGTCCAAGGATATCCTTTTCTACAACAAGATTAAGTGTATAACCTAAAAATCCATTGTAGCCATCACCAATAAACCTCATTAATGACGAGCTATTATAGAAAGGAGGAGTGCTATTTCTGCTAGGATTGGGATATAGCTTTCCATCTAACCAAAGATCAATATTCTTCTTTCCTTCAAACCTCAGTATATGTTTCATAGACTCTGTAACCGTGATAGATTTTGTTCTCTTTCTTATCGGTTCATACTCACTGTCCAACTCAATATGAAGATGATAGAGAGATCTTTTATGAGAGCTACAGAGATCATTAGATGATTGATCCATAGCTGAGTTACAGAGATAATTGGGTGATTGATCCATAGCTAAGGATATGATTAGAAGCAAGAACGAAAACAAAGAAGAGGCTAATAAGGAGGAGAAAAAAAGAAGAGAGAAACGATGGAGGGAGGCAATCAAGTATCCTTCAAAATTCAAATTGAATATTACTTTTCACTTTAATGAGGAGAGGTAAGATCTTCATTATGACAACCTTGCCAACTTTATGGCGACCTAGATTTCTAGGTTTGATGTGACCACGAGAATATCACGACAATGACTTATTAACGAATTTTGATATTTTAACTTACCAAAATATAAACCTTTTAAAAATTCTATAAAATGATTTTATTTTGTAAATTGTTTTCTCTCTCTAGGATCTCTTACAGGGCATTTTCGAGACCTCAAAACTCCCCTAATGTCACATGTATTTTTCTTGATGAATATAAGATACTTTACTTTGTCCCTACAAATAAATATTTATTAAATAAATGTGTGGTTCGTATAAGTGTGATGATATTGCGTGGTACGTAAATGATGCATTCACATACGTTAACATAAATCAACGCCTAGTACTGCACTTGCAATTGTGTAAGTGTGACGATAATATATGGTACGTGAATGATGCATCCGCATATATTAACATAATTCAATGTGTAGTACTGCACTTGCGATTGTGCATAAGCAATAACTTAACTTGTATCCATACGTATTACTACTTTTGATGCGTTCGTAAGTTAAACAAAAATTAAGAGTCATGCGTTTTAAGAAACAAAACAAAACAACTTTACTCAATTATTTGAATTTAGTACACATTGCATGAGATATTATGTATATATAAATAAATATTCCAATGTGGTAGAGTATAAAAAAAAATTTGCCCTTCCAAGATGTTATGGCGCTATAACACTCATTACAAACCTTGCATCATTAATCTAGCAAACTATGGTGGATTCCCCTTGCCATGTCGAAGCTGAATGATAAAGTTCATGTCTTTATCTGTGATTGTGACATGCTTTGCATGGATGGCCGCAAGGCGTGTATCATCGAACAAGTCGATGAGAAATCCTTTGCAGTCGTTTCTAGGGCCTCCATAGCTGCAGCAGTCCACCTTCCTGTTGGTGGGCCATCTCGCACTCGTGTCCAAAATCTTCCCATCCCTTTCAGCTCCAAGTCCTGCATGACTTCTCAAACAACCTTATGAAAAGAACTTTTTGGGATGAGAAGCTCGTATCCGAGTTGGATTCTCCTTATCTCCTCGAACGGCGACAGTGCCCGGTTTCCATCTCCTCTTCTTCTGTGGTGGTCCTTGTGCTCTATGGGGAGCACATGTTGCTGCACTAGAGGAGGCTCCACCTTGTACTCCAGGTGGCGGGCCTTGGCGTGATGTCTTTTCGGGGCCAAAACGGCGGCATGCTTGCTTGGTGCATGCCACGCAAACTCAAGGAGGGCAAGACGGAGAAGAGATAGAAGTTAGGGATGTGAAAATGGAGGAAGCAAAGAAATCAAGATGTGAAAATGAGAAGAAGAATGAACTTTTAACCCATTTAAACCCCAAAACCGAGTTAATGCAGCTTCATATGCACTGTCCATCGTGTGATCATAAATCCATAACCTTTTATCGCAATGCGACAAAACTTCACATATGCACTCGTTACCAAGAAAGTGGCTCCAAATGCCAAACTTCAGACCAAGGGTCTGCAAGCACTTTTTTTCCAAAAAAAAATTGGGCTCTTGGCCACCTAACGAGTGTGCATGTGAAGTTTCGTCGCATTCCAATACAGTTTAGTATTTGAAAAATTATCCCACACCAATATTATGGATGGATTGATAATTGAGAAATCAACATCGCAACTACTATCCCTTAGAAACTTCGCACCACATAGACTGTACAAAGGCATCAAGACTAAAGTCTACAACAAGAAATTGTAAATTTTTGCATGTTATTCCTGTTGAAATTAATAGTGCTAACAAGAACTGTAAGTAAGAATTGAAAATACCGCGAAGATGCACAGTCAAAGTTGAGAGCGAAGGACACATGTAAAATTTTAATTCATATTTTAAGAGCGCATACAATAGTTTTGCACTGGGACATAGTTATATGTCCAATGCATGAGGATAACACTATGCCAAAAAAGATAACATTACAAACTGTGTTCATTCCATTGGAACAAATGCATCCTTCACTGCTTGAAGATTTCTTATAAGTTGGAAGTCCTTTGGAGTTATAGTGATACGCTTCGCATGTATTGCACAACGTTGAGCATTAGTCATCAAGTCAACTAAAAAGGCCTGTGCAGTACACTGTAGAGCATGAAGACGATCAGGTCTATCTTGACCTTATACCAAAAACCACCTTCTGCTTTCTGTGCAGTAGAGGTCTTGCACAATCTCGCGAACAAGTCTCGAGAAGCTCGCCTTCAGAATGATGAGATCAAAAGAGCGTTGATACCTTCTAATTTCTCTCAAGGCCACTGTACCTGGCTTCCACTTGTGTTTCTTGTGGGGATGCTGAGGAGGACCCTTGTGAGGGCGGCTTGAGGAAGGTGGATTAGGTTGAGAAGGGGGTGCATCTGAGCTAGTAGATGCTCCAAGGGGCTGAACATGATATGGGGCTCTGAGCGGAAGCTTATTTGCAACTACCTTAGACCTAGCCATCTTTCCTACACAAGAGATGTGAGAACTCAATGAATAAGATAGAAAGTGAAACCTTCTTTTATATAACCCTAAATTGTGAGGCTCATTCACATAGATGCATACTCTCTTTCTCTCTTAAACTATGAATTGCATTCACATTGACTCACATTGTTTATCTTACTATCTTAGCTCTCTTCAAACCCATTTACTGCCTTGTCGAAGCCTTGTTTCTAGCCACTTGGCATGGTTTTCTTTGGCACTTGAGGCTTCATAACGCACTCTTTTAGTGACACGATGTGATTCCATCATGTCTGCAGCCAATTCATTAGCACTTTCATTTGGTCTCTTTTGCGAGAGTTTAGCTTCATTTGCTACTATAATCCTATACCACCAAGATAGCAATTGCATCATTGGATTGCTGCCATTCATCCCTCCACCATGATCATTTTTTCTTTGGTATGCACCACGCACTATCCAATGTGAATTTTCCATCTCTTGTGTGAACCAAATTTTGATGCTTCCCTATACTGCAAAGTATGGCCCATGTGCCTCAAGGATATGCTACAAAGACACATCACACATGAGTAAAACTATACTCAATAGTTTATACAATTTATACAATTTTAAAATATTAACTTAGTACGCACCATGTAATGTGTGATAGAGCTTTTGCCCCATGCTTTCACCATGTTTTCATAGAAGCTATGCACATCATTGATAAATTATTGCTTATCTTCATTGTTAAACACCATCTTGCAAAGTAAGGGAGCCAATTTGTTAAGAACTATCCAAACCTTAGCTTTGGCCAATCTTGTTTTTCCTCCATTACTTCGATCAAGAACTACAAAATGTAACTTTTTTCACCCATCATAGTCCTGCGGCCTACGAACCATGACATTCCCTTCCTCATTGCTGGGCATTGAGAGAAACTTCCTAGCCTTTGCTCCTCCAAAGCAATGATTTTTTGGCAAGTTACCAGATTTTCGTGATCTCTTCTCATCTTTTCCAATTGTCACTTGATGCTTGTGTAGCCCGATTTCTGATAGCACTCGCTCCACATTCCTACACATTGCAGTGGCTTCTTTTTCTGGTTGCATCCTATAAGCAAAGCAAATGTATTCATATACAAGTTTCTCCATGATTTTGACAAAAGCATGCAATGAACAAATGTGAATACGATCCAAGGGAATGTTGAAGATGGGCTTCTAAGTGGGATCTTCTCTATTGCGCGGCGATGCAACACTGTCACCTTTTGCCAGCTTTTCTTTTTGTCCTTTCCTTCCACCCTCTTTGTCAAGCAATATAGGCATGGATTCTTTGTATTTGCACCATTGGAGATTCCACACATGCATTTTAAAGTTTTCAAGTCTCCTGCAAGATGCCATTCAACCAAGTATTGACCATACCCTTCAACCGAGAGCATCTCACCCTGTTCCTAACGATCGATGATGCTTGGAATGTTTGTGTGCATAAATAATAGATGTATCACCTCAAATGTTTCCGTAGGAACTTCAAATGTAGTGAGCCACCACACATGGCGCTCAGATTGAACACTAAAGTTCCCTGGGTTGTTCTTGTCGAATTGTAAAGCTCTATTAATCAGAGTTACACTAACTCTTTCAAGATTTACTCCTTTGATGACCTCACTTTCATCTAATTTTATAACAAACTGCAATTCACCATTACATTTCTCAACAGACATATTGTAGTACATTACCATTGTCGACTGCACCTTGTTCAAATCTAAATAGTAATTGTTGAGTTCGATGAACTTCACCTCATATGCATTTTTGGTCCCAACCTTTAGTGTTTCCACACATTGAACATGCATGGGATCTCCTATCAACTCCAAAACCTTTGTATTAAGTTGCCGTCGGGCCTCTATTAACTTTGAAGGTTGAGGAAGAGACACGATTCTTTTTCTCTTCAGCATGTGACCAAACCCAGCCGTCACACCTTTAAATATATTTGAGTAAATCGTTGTGCTAATGTCAACCCTGTCACAAATAGATTGTGCATCCACAACTGAGAACTCATTTGACACATCTTTTAATGTGCACCCAATCACCTTTTCCTTCACAGCCTTAAACTTAGGATTACTCAAAGTTTTTTCAATGTACTTGCCTTCAGTAATCTACTAATATAGGATCCAACCTTACCCTCACCTAGGTTCTCTTTTTGAGCTACCTTACATGCTTTGATAGGCCACTTCCACTGGCCACTATTCACAATCAACTCATTGATTGGCTTCTTCTTTCGTTTGTGCTCCCGTGTTAGCTTGTTGTTGATCTCTCTCAAGTCGTCCAATTGTGCCTTTGCCTCCTCATATGAGGTACCAATGTCATGGATAGTGTCCTGCATTGAAATAATTTGATTGTTTTGTTAAATTATAGTGTCATTCAGTTATACCACTTGTCCTATGAGCTGTTGTATATGAAGTTGATGTGCAGTGATTACATCATGATAATTTTTTATGGCTACTTGGCAAGTTGTAAATACTTTGAATGCTTGATCATTTAGTCGCCTAGTATAACCAAGTAACCTATTTTCACCCTCGCACACATACTTCAGCAAGTTTGTGATTCCTAAGAAAGTTGGAGGTCTATTGTTTAAGGGGTCAATTGGGTAGATTCCCCTATCAACCCACAAATCCACATGTTTCAATCCCATTTGCCTGTAACTCTGCAAAACCTGAGGGTTGACACTGGTACACTGGGTTCTTTTGAATAATGGGGTATATTGAATCTCTATCTCAATATGCAGCTCCTTCTTTCATGTATTCATTTTACTATTAATAGAAATGGGGAGCCTACTTGGTTGTCACAAGAGGTAGAGTGGAGATGCACAGAGAGGGACACAAAGGTGCCAAGGGAAAGGAGGGTGTGAGTAATTCACTCTGTTAATGAAGGTTGCATAAACACAGAGAAGAGGTCACAATAGAGCTATGAGAGAGTATAGATATGGGGGAAAACAGCTTAGAGGGTAGGGATGTCCAAGACTTTTCGTATTTTAGATATTTCTATTTTTCCTCCAAAAATTTTTCCAAAAAACACAGAATTTGACGAGTTGGTTTGTTTTTTTACCAAAAGCTAGGATATAGAAAATCCCCAAAATATCTTAAAAGGAACTTCCAAAATTTCATTTTCCTTGTTCTCGATTAAAAAATCAATTACCTCATATCTACTAATCATTTTGCATTGTAAACAAAGCACCACACTCCCGTAACTCACTCCTTTTTTAATATAAAATTTGGTTGAAAAAGACTTTTTGAATGAGGAGAGAGAAGGAATCTGAGTATATCTTTGTAGATAATACAAAAAAGGCAAAAGGAGATTGCAAAAGTGGAGAGAGAGGAGGATTATTTTACTATTCTTTTCTCCTTTTTCCTTGTTTTAAGGAGGAGAGAGGGGCGGGCTAAAAGGCCCCTTTGTGAGTCCATTCATTTCCTAATGCTAGGAAGACAAAGAACAATGGGAAAAAGGGCCTAGTAGGCCACCACAACTGGCCATGTGAAAAAGGGGATAAGGGGATGATCGCCCAAAATGGATTTAGGATTTTGTATATAATGTTCAAAAAGTGAATGAGAGCTCATTCTTTTTGGGCTGTGGCAACAATAGACTCACCTTCTTCTCTTCTTCTCTTCTCTTCTTCTCTTCTCTTGCTTGCTTGTGTATGCTTGAGAAAGGGAGTGTGAGAGTGTGAGGGAGTGAGTGTGTGAGAGTGAGGGATCAAGAAGGTGAAGCTCTCCATCATCTCCTCTCTTCTTCTTCTCTCCTCTTCTCTTCTCTTCTCTTGTCTCCCTTGCGACTATGGAGGATGGAGCTTGGAGGTAGAGTCTTGAGGATGCTTGAGCTTGCATCAAGAATCGTGGAGCTATCGGAGTGCTTGAGAGAGGAAGCAACTCGATTGGGCATCAAGGTAAGCTCACTACACTCGTAGAGAAGGATAGTGCATCGGCTATGTGAGAGGTAGCCATTAGTACTTGCTTGAAACACTTGAATAATAAGCGGTCCATGGGTCTTGGCAGTTGAGCTTGTGCTCGCCTCTACAATAGTAGAAATAACCATTGGAGCTACTACCTCTCTTGATCAACACACCCAATCTCTTCATGGAAAAAAACAAACTTCCTTCCATGCTGATGCGCTGCTTCTCTAATTTTCCTACTTTTCTATAAAGCACTACTTCTCTACAGGAAGCAAAACCTCATTACTTCCAATTTTTAACTTTGTTAAAGTCTTTGTTGATAACTTATGACCACACTGTCTAGGATCTTGCAAACTTGGCAGCCTTGCAGCCCTCCTCATCAAATCTCCACTATCTAAGGGTAGCAAACCTACAACTGGTTTAACTTTCTTGTCCATTGTCTTGTACTTAGTGAACACCTTGGCCTCTATCTATTCTCTTGCTCTCACATCTTGTGGCATCCCATAAAACTCTGATGACTAAACATCGAAAGCTTGGCTGAGCTATTGTAGCCTCTACATGCATAAATGTAACAATCTTAGAGTACATTTCCAAAGAATGCACTAGGACCTTACTAAAACAAGCCAAGTCACTAGTTTTCAACATGGCCTCAAGTTTTGCAACTGTATCCATGTAAGATAAAACATCAAACAAGCCATCTATATCCTCACCATACTGTAAAATACATGTCTTCCTGAATACCTTTCTCTTTTTGCACATGTACTACCTGGTAGTCTTTGATATATTGGAAATCTTCTGATAAGAGA
Organism: Lygodium microphyllum; assembly: GCF_053477565.2. Classification (NCBI taxonomy): domain Eukaryota; kingdom Viridiplantae; phylum Streptophyta; class Polypodiopsida; order Schizaeales; family Lygodiaceae; genus Lygodium; species Lygodium microphyllum. Next base: position 25,378,920 of record NC_141160.1, on the reverse strand, counting down.
TTGAACTATCTACATAAAACCCAACAAAACTAGAACCAAATACACTACTGATAGGAGGCAAGAATTGAGACAACCTCATAACCCTATCATCTTGCAAAGATAGGGATACCTCGTAAAAATACATGTCAATTTACTGGTAAAGAAGTATCCCATAAAGAGCCTCTATTCTTTGGATGATTGACACATACTCTCACAAACTGCACCACTCTCATCCCATCTGTGTTGTGCACTCATGCATAGGCATAGCTATTGTCCATCACCTTTGTCTCCATGTGGGTCTCTGTAATGAATGGTTGTTCCTCCTACACATCACCTATGGATACACAACTATTGGGACATGTTGCATACAAATCTCTCGATATGTTGTTCACAGCTCTCATATGCCAACCATGATCCACATCCAATCATGGCCATCTCTCACTCTCATAAAATCTATGTACAATCACATTAATCTTAGAGGCGTGGTCCAACAATGCAATGCATAAAGTATCCCTCTGCCAATTTTGACTAGAGTCTCTATAGTAGCTCGAGCCCAATGGGGCCTAGAAAAGTGTCTACAAGCTACAAAGATAGGTGTGTCACTCTCCTCATAAATGAACTAGTTGTGTCTATTGAACATCATCAAAGCATACATGAACGTACACTCTCCGCATGCGGATCATCATCACTCTCATCCGACAAATCCTCTATCTGAATGCCTTGTTCTTTAGTAGTCTGCACAATTTATCTCTTCTACTCTATGATGCTCATCATGAAACTCCTTCTTAGCAATGCCTAAGACCTTGCAACCATATATCTCTTCTACACAATTTATATCTTCTACTCTATGATGCTCATCATGAAACTCCTTAGCAATGCCTAAGACCTTGCAACCATATATTTAGGAATTTGAAAATTTTCATAAAGTTTGAAAATTCCTAATGTGACTAATATTTGGACACATGGTCAAAACTTATCCCCTTACTTGAAGGTGAAATTTGTCTTAGATACTATATAAGCAATCCCCCCAAGTCCCACTCTCAAATATGGGGTTAAGATTTAGCCACTTGGTCAAATCTTTACTCCTTATTTGAAAATAGAAATTGGGAATTTCCAAATTCTAAAATATGGTATTTTGCCAAGAGTAAACTCCACTTTGCTATTTAAACTTCGATCCTCAAGCACCTTCTTGAGGTGTGTAGCATGCTCAATGTCAGAAGAGTATCTATAACCATGCCACTTTTTAGGATGTGCTTCCTACTTCTTCTCCTTGGGATGAATATCACCCATAACCTACTCTAGTACTAGCCTAGAAGGGAGAGCACAAGCTTCACCCCCTCTAGTCATTTTTGATGTACTAAGAGTCTCATCGTCTCGTCTCCTCTACCTGTACTTTAGTTCCATGGTTCTTTCCCAAAAAGGCATAAACCGAGTAAGTGTCCACTAGTGAATCCTAACCAATCTCCCTTTGTATTCTCTAACCGATAGTAGCTAACTTTGATTGTTGCATCTTTCCACAGTGATCTATATCCAAGGCGAAATGCCATAAAGCAAACTTACTTGGTGAACTCCACTCTACTTGCATGCCATTGGCAAAAGCATTGCTTCTAGCCAGATAAGAACTTTGAGTAGTCATCTCCTCAAGAACCTACTTCATTCCCCTTTGACAAAAACAGGCCACAAAGGCAATCCATCCTTTGTCAAATAGATTTTGTTCTCGGGTCTCCAAAACACCAAATTACTTCTCCTTGCTTCTTGGAAAGATTCATACTCCTTGTAATAATGCTCTAGATTGTCACACTAAAGACATCACAAGTTATTATCTCTTCTTAAGCTCTAGGAGGTGGTGGTGCCTATATCGTTGTTGTCCTACAAATTGAGAACAATCAACAAGTCTTAAATCTTTCATGGTTTTACTTAACTCTTCAATAAATTCATTAGTGAGTGGTGTTAGAGCAGGAGTTGGTGGTGCAGTCGAAGGTAGAAGAGATGGTTTAGGTAGAGGGGTAGAAATAGGTGTAGGAATAGGAGTTGAAGGTGGCACATAAGATGTAGCAAGAATAACTGTAGGCATAGGAGGTGTAGACATGGCAAGTGAAGGTACATGAGTAGATGTAGATAGAGAGACTAGAACTACAAGTATAGGGAAACAAGGCACAGTAGTAGGAGGGATCATGGGTGACATAATGCCATTTTGCAGTCGCAAGTTCTACATCTATCCCTTTTCCAAGGTGGTGACAGTGTCTTTCACATCTTGCTACTCAATCTTCAAGCCTATGCATAGGTTGTGTCCTCTCCTCTAAAAGCTCCCCTAGTTATGCTTGTAGCATGGGATCCGCCACCTACAAGAATAACTCCACATTTTCAGACTTTAAGGTAACTAGCACCCATCTTATTAAACTTGGACTTGAACTCCTGCAAAAGTTTAGCCACCAATGGCTTATAAAGCCACTCGTGAAAGCTATCTTGAATCCATCCTAAGATCCTCTAGAAAATATTCATCCTTCAAAGCTTTCTTAAAAGCAGCCCAACTAAGACTCACAGCAGACAACTCATTGATGCACGGCTTCAAAGAGAAAGTAACCAATTGCACAAAAAATTGGCTCATCATGTGAGTAGGCACACAAAAAAACTCAATCTTTGTTTCATAGAGCTTCAAGTAGCTCGAAACATTATGGCCATCAAAAAGATGTATTTGGCTTTCTATCACCTCCATTACTTTTGGTGTGCCCGCGTTGTATTGTGCATTGGCTTGTAGTTGCATCTATTGTAGCATTTGCTATTGATGGTGTTGTTGTTGCTACTCCATAAGTGTATGGAGAAGCTACTTCATCTCTCCAAACATGGATGGGCTTGCAAAAAAGGGTGATTCTTCCATCTTGTCGATGCTTTAGGTTGTGGCTTCATGCCGGGTTTACTAGCGATGTCGAATGACAATTGTGCCAAGCCACAAATTTGCGGAGGATCAGGAACACACCAAGATGAAAGAACTTATAGAAATCAAATCAAGTGAGACTTCCTTCGAATGGTAGAAGCACGGCTATTTGAAACCAAAGCAAGACTTTGATAACACAAGAGTACGGGCTTGAGATCTACAAGGATATCTAACAGTCAATACATCTGTATGCCATGGACATGCATGAACTTGATTGGATACGAGTATAAGACAAAGCTAATAAGAGATGCAATTTAAAAGTGTGTTGGTTGAAGTGTGTTGGGAAATTCACTAAAAGAAATGTGACTTTAGATGAGTTGAATCAAAGCAACATTGGACAGTGACAAGGCTCTTATGATCTGTACTTGAGGCCTAATGAGGAAGCACTTTTAGCTTATTTCCAAGGAATCTTGGCGCCTTGCTGAGGAGAACTATACTATCATTGATAGATGCCCTGAAGTTCAATATGTCCTAATCTAGCACCTTCAATCTATGTGGGCACCTTTGCTCTTCATACATCCGATTCCATACTCTGGATCCTCCAAAGTATCGAGCTGTAATCAAAATATTTAGGCTACCCAAGATGAATATGCTTCTAAGCTCTGTATGTCCTCTTCTATCATCTGCCTTGTGGATCCGAATTAAGAACACTCAACCATCACCTTCCGCTTGCTAGCGAAGCAAAATCAAGCATTCAACGAGCATGCCAAGCATCATTTTTGTTTTGTAGCAGCAGTCACCTCTCGTGTATCACGATGATCTTCATGATCTCAATCCTCTCCACACGTTGAAGATTGAGGCAAACAAGCTGCCACTGCTAAATTAGAAGATTCCCTATAGTTCAGATGACCGTGTGGCTCCCGCTCTTTCATCTTGTCATCAGCCATGAACAGCCTCTTTGTATTAGCATTGCTTTTCTTCAACGTTGTCACCTCCTCTTCTTGATCAAGCGAATAGGCTTAAAATTATGGTCGATCCTTCCTCCTTAGATGTAGATGGCCTTCCCCTTTGAAAGTGCTATCATGTAGCCTGGATTAAGCAGCCACAAACCATTGCAAATCCCCTCCTCAATTAGCGCTACGTCTACTTTTCAGATGATTATTCACCCAGTCGCACCAGATGCATGGCGACAGTCAAATCACACAGATATCGGAAGGGAAGGGAAAAAACTCTCTAGAATCACACACAATCCCAACTGCTTATTTTACTTGTGACTTTTTACTTTTTTAGTAATTAGTATAATTACCCTTTACGAAAGGAAAAGAGGGAAACTAAAAAATGAAGAATGTTGAAGACCAAAATTTGGAACAGAATATGTACAAGGGCTAAGCATTGAAAGTCCTCTCCCACTCTAAATTCATACATCATGTCTAGTGACAAATTACAAAATTGCCATATCTAATCAGCTAGCTTTTTGTGTTTGGATACTTTGATCTTATATACTACTAATATTATACAATTAATATCTTATTCCAATCTTGATTCTTTCCAATATTGATTTGGATTTTCCTTCCTCGAGGTGGGTGTTTCCTGTTTGCAAATAGACATAGATAATTGGGATAGCAACCCTACAATTGTCCATAGAATTAAATACGAGCATGGCTTTGTGTACTCAGTAATAAAGAGAAATCACGATCAATCTATGGATTCATATACTCAATAATAAAAAAGAAATGGTGATCAATCCATGAAGAACAAATTGTTGCTAAAGATCAACAACCTCTATAACATCTATTGGAACTAAATCATTATTCTGAAGATGGCTACATTGTAATATTGCTTCCTCAAGCAATATTAGGCCACGACAGAAGCACATCCTTAGCATGTTTTCAAGTAGGGATATCAAACATCATGCCACTCAAGGTGCAAAGTATCCCTATTGACTTGCCACTAGCCCTAGCAATAGTTGCATCACATCACTAATCACCTTGCTTCAAGCACTTTATTGTGTATACTCTTAGCCCTCATCAACAACACCCCACAATAGTACCCCAAAAAATGGAAAGCAAGCTAGAAGATGAAGTGAACACCAAAGCTTTGTTTACTTTTGCATGAGCAACAAAAGCATAGATAAAAAGGGTTACTACTAACAAGAACAGATGATAAGAAATAAAGAGGGTAAGAAAGTTCTTGTCGCACATTGGTGCAATGATTCACAATGATAGAGGTAGAAAGAAAGGTAGCCTCCATTTGTGCAAGGTCCTTGGTTTTCTTTGCTTAACATTTTTCTAAGAGCATTTGCTAACACCAAATGGTAATTAGTAGTTATGGAAGAAAATTATTAATCAATATACATTAATCACCTAATGCTTGAGTTAGGAAGAGGCTCTTTTATTGAGCAAGAAAGCTATGATGGTGAGAATCATCCTTTCCTTATGAAGACACCTAGTTGTATGTTGAGACAAGGCTTAATTAGTCTTCCCCATCTTGTCCCCCTTTTCCTTACATTTCCCCCGCATTAACATAAAGAAGAAGTATTAGCTAGATAAGATGTATCATAGTTGAATGGCCTAAGAATGAGGGTCTTCAATAGTTGTACTTGCTTCTAGTGAGATTGAAGAGAATGGTCTTTTCTTCCAGCACATTTTCACATTGCTTTGTCTAGGGCATTGATGTGATGTAAGGAAGGAAATGTGCAAGTGACTTGGTGGGGTGGGGTGCATGTTTTGTGTGTGCAGTGCATGTGTGCATGTGGATGCGTTAATGGTATGCGTGTGTGTGTGTGTGTGTTGGTGTGTGTGTTTGGTGTATGTGGTGAGGGGGCGAGGTGTATGTATGTGTGTGGTTATATGTTTCTAAGGGGAATTTGCGTGTGTTGCTGCGGGAGGAAGTGGTGGCGGCAATGGCAATTGTTACGGTAGTCAGGGGAGTCGCAGGATGTGGTAGGCTGGGTGGCAAGTGTCATGGAGGAGAGCGGTATGAGAGGATGAAGGGGCAGAGACGAGGCAACAATGGGGACCATCACAGAGCCGCAGGTGGACATGACCTTGGCGGGATGGAGGATGGGTGTGGCCTTGGCGAGATGGACGACGGAGCGGGCGTGGGGTTGGTGGTGGGAAGAGCCGGCAGGCAAGGGGAGATGAAGACAAGAGAGGAGCAGGCATTGGTGGGGAGGCCGCAGGTCAAGTGGAGGGGAGAAGGCATGGGTATCAAGTGGCAGGCAACTGCGGACGGAGGCTGTAGGGAGACTCGGGCGAAGGGGTGGAAAACATTGGCGACTATGAATGTGATATTGTGTGGTCTGCTGGCTGGGGGGAACGAGGCCGAGCGTGTTGGTAGTAGGTCTGATGGGAAGCATTTGGGGGGACGGATCTAGGCTTGGTGCGTGCACAAAGACGGTAGACGGGCAGTCGCAGGAGGTGGTAGGCCGAGGGGGCGAGTGGCTTGGCTAGGGGGAACGAGGCTGAGTATAGTGGCGGCAGGCCTGATAAGAAGCATTTAGGGGGTGGAACTGGGCTTGGTGGATGCACAAAGTAGACGAAAGGGCGGCGGCAGGCTCTTGGGGCGGCGGTGGCAGAGGTAAGTGGGCGTCGTAGGAGGTGGCAAGCTAAGCGGCGGCAAAAACTCTACACCTTCAGGGTTGGGGGCAAACCCTTATATATATATATATATATATATATATATATATATATATATATATATATATATATATATATATATATATATAGGTGGGCGAGCGAAGAGACAGTGGGCGTTCCCCCGGGCCCCCTTTCTACCTCCTTTTTCTTCTCCTTCTCTTTTCATGTTCTCTTTTTCTTTTTTTTCTTATTCTTTCTAACCTAAACTATGCACACCAACTACTATGTTGTAACCAGCAATTTTTGAAAAAAAAACCATGAAACCATGATCGTCAAGCTAAGACCACCCCAACCAAATCTTTAAACAAGTTTTTAAAAAAATAAAAAAATAAGAATAAAGTTTAAAAATGATCCTATCCTAAATACAATGTGTAAAATGATTTTTTTCTAATGTTTTCATTAACCAATACTCTCAATAATCCAATAAAAATCCATCAAATTTTAAGTACTCGTAAAAACATTTCGAGGTTAGCAACATGATACCCCCCCTGTTTTTTGCATTGCGATATATGTATGAGCAATTACGTGGTCAATGTGTTCGTCTCAGCAATGGAACCAAAATGTTGTGCTACATGAGGTCAATGTAGTGGGACATTAGACACACCCTCATTCATTCAAGATTTTTGACACACGAGAATCAACAACTACCTCTCACATAGTCTCTTGCATATGAATGCAAGCATTTGTTTTGGTAGTGAGCAGCATGGCCTTCCTTCAATCCCATGAAGTATGCACTTTGCACATTCCACAATCCAAGTGAGTACTCCTTTGACTCTCAACCCTCTTAGACCTCCACATGCAAAAGAGAAGCATGGGCATGGCAAGAGTGAATGCTTGGAGAGAAGATGAGTAGAGCTTCACCCTCTTGGTTCCTCACTCTCACTCTCTCACTCTCTCACTCTTGCTCTCAATCTCTTACTCTCCCCCTCACTCACTCTCTCATAATGAAAGTAAGAAGGCAAGTGCACAAAGTTTGCACACATACAAATCTTTTGTTCTATTCATTCTCATCCTTTTTATACATGATTTCTAGGGTTAGGATTTCTCTATCCCTCTTGGGGGTTGAGCCCGTCTTTTGGGTCTCAAGACCCATCATCTCTCATTGTATGCATTTCCTATGGTGAGAATGAACTAGAATCATAATTTGTGGTTTTTCCAAGGGAGTCTATGCCATCATTAAACTCGCATGGGATTGTACCCGGCTTGCGAATTTACATGATTAATCAATAAAGTTGCTACAACCTTTTGGCAGTTCAAGGATGCAAGTGCTTCATGTACGTTGAGTCGTAGCTAAGAATTCAAAGACTATTTCCAAAAATTTGGGCTCCTTCCTTGTGCCTACTTGCATGTTGCACGCTTTTCACTTCTTACAATTAACAACAAATTCTAGGACTTACTCATAGGAATGCATTGCTTTTAATAGTCCGTATTCTAAGTTTTGGGAAACCCACCTGCCTAATTGGGTCCACCTAGTCTCAAGGAGATTCCATAAGGAAATTATCCACCCGCTTTCCTTTGAGGTATATTTTAGTGTTCTAAATAAGGCATGTTACCACATTGTTTATATCATATAAAAACAATTGCCTTAATTAATGTTTGCACGCGGTTCCTTATAACACCACATTAGAGAATTTGGAAGTCTCCCAAATCCCACTTTCAAATAAGGGGTAAAGATTTTGCCATGTGGCTAAAAATTAACCCATGCTTCAATGTGGGACTTGGAAAAGACAACCTATCTAGTAATAAGGGTAGACTCCACTTTCAAGTAAGGGGACAAGATTTGATCACGTGGCCAAATATTCACTATATTGGGAATTCCCAAACTATACGAGAATTTTTAAATTCCCTAATATAGTGTTTTATCATGTTCTTAATTTATGAACATTAAGCAATCCATTTGAAAACAAGTGTTCTTGATTTTTTTTTCTTATTTTCATATATAAAATTGCCTACAATAGTGAATCAACCCATAAACTCATGGGCCTTCCAATGCTAAACCATGTTGGGCTCATATAGGTTTCCAACCCTACAACTCAAGCTAGAGCCTCTTTAGTTCTTTCTTGTACGACAACTAAAATATACCTAGAGGGAGTCAACCATAGTAGACAGCGTACAAACTTTCGGTGAAGAGAAATTAAGATAGCCCCGAGGATGGCAACACATCTCATTCCTATCCGATTGCTCAAGCCATGGAAGTAATTAGTATGATTTCTAACACATTTAAAGTCAATCCGAATTAATTTCTAATATTTTTACCAATCCATCTTGTCAAAATAAAACTAAAAAATAGAAAATTTCCACAAATTCACAACACAAGTTTGTCTCATGCATTTCTACATATTTTGTTTTTCATGTGTATGAATACATCTCTTTTTTTTCAAAACATCAAATCAAATATTAGACTTTTTTCACCCATATGTGCAAACACACTTTATTTTTAATTTTTCTATTTGTGAAAACAATCCAATTATTATCAATATGTGTGAATGATCTCTAATGAATGTACTTAAAAATTCTATGTGTGAATGCATCTTATTTAAATATCAAGATCTAGGACTAACTTTTCTTTGAGAAGAGAGTGCCATTTTTTGCTATTAGAGATACTACCAAATTAATGCAAATAATTAAATAATGAGGAACTATAATTTTTAATTTATGAAAAAAGCTACGCTTATAATTTTAAAAATTTATTAGAACTACCTAGCCTAGGGATTAATAAGATTTTTATGTAAATTCACAACTTCTATAAGTATTTTAAGAACCCTTAACTAATTTTTCTTAACTAAAAGTTTACAAAAACTCATATTTTTAGTCATGCTTAGGTAATCTTTTGTTAAATTTAACTTATTTATTTAATTGCAAATAATTTTAAAGATATTTTATGAATATTTATAATTTTAAAAATCTTAACATACTACAAGAATAAGGGAATGATTATTCTATTTTTTTAAAAGAAAATTTTACTATTTAAATTAAAAAATCTATTTTTAATGAATAAAAAATTCTTTACTTTTTATCATGGCCTTTTCCAGAAAATTTGACATTACTTTGGCTAATAAAGAATTAAATATCAATTTCTAATTTGAAATTTGGAAGAGGCCATCGAGGATAAGAAGAATAAGAAAAGAAGAACTTTTGGGAGAAGGGTACCGTGTATGAATAGCTTTTAGCTCCCTCATGTGGAGTCTCCTAACCTCTAACTCAAGATTATCGCTTCCTCACTCACTCATCACAAGAGTTGACTTGTTCTTGTTCTATATTGAAAATGAGAAGAGAGATCCTTCTTCATAAAGCTTTTAGAAAAAGAAAACTAATTTTCTTTTGTTATGAAAGGATTTTCATTTTTTTAATTAAAAAATAAATTTTGAATTACTTTATTTCAAAATATTTAACTTGTTTTTTTGTCTTATTCAGATTTAAATTAAAGGGTTTTTGTTTTTATTCTTAGAAAATCTAGAAGAAAATGGCGAAAGAGAGAGGGATGCGATGGAGGGCAAGCGGGCAGGTGGTGGGGGGGGGGGGGCATGGAAGGGGGTGTTTGGACATATACACTACACTCGTGGCACCCCCTTTTCCCAAGGCATTAAGATAAAGAACCTCCGTGGTTTTATTTTCTTGTGTGTGTGTGTGTGGATGGTTTTACCACACACACACACACACACACACACACATATACATTTAAAAAAAATAGAAGATATCATTATAAATAATTTTTGGAATGTCTAGGTATGAAAAAAATTAGAAAAAAGTTTCTATAAATTGTTGAAATTTCCTAAAATTCTTTAAAATCTATAAATAATTAGGTAAAAATTAAACAAAATCATAAAAGTTTCTTAGTTAATAAAATAAATTAAGAATTGAGTTTTTAGTATTTGAATTTTTTATAATAAGTTATTTAAAAACTAAATTAATTTATTTTAATTAAGAGAAATTTAGAAATATCTCAATTAATTAGTTAAAAGTTTATTTTAGTTTCAAAAAATATTAATTGTCTTAATCTAGTCATTTTTGGATGAGAAATCAAATATATTCCATTGTAAAAGTTTTCGGGTATGTTTCATCTCCTTAGAGAAATCAAGATGTTCTCATCTTGAGAGAAACTTGGAGTGTTCTTTCAGAAGGATACATTCCTCTATCCATGTTATATCTTCTTTAGAAAAGTCATTCCATTGAATTAAATATTCTTATAGGGTATAATTTCTTAAGGGTTTTTTCCCAAGTTTCAAGATCCTCTCAAGTTGGGGACTTCATGGATTCACTAAGTTGGAACTATAACTTGTTCATAATCAAGGATGTGTTTCGGGTTAGGAGCATAAGATTTGAGTAGGCTTATATGAAATACATTCTGGATTTTTAAGATGAGGAAATAAGGCAAGCTTATATGCATGAGTTCCAAGGCATTTTATGATCTTATAAGACCCCCAATATCTAGGACTTCACATTTTAAATTTCCCAAGAGATAGGGAGCTTGTCTTGGGTCAAACCCTTAGGAAAACCATATTGCCTTCTTTAAAGGTTTGATCAATGACTTTTGGGTCGGTGTAGGCCTTTCGTCGATCTTGGGTGGCCTTTATGTCATGTTGGATTGCCTTGACCTACTCTTGCATGTCATTCAATATCCTTTGTGAGACTTCAACTTTTAGAAATGGATTAGAGAAGTTAAGAGATGATAAGCACTCTTGTCTATATAGTGTTTGAAAGAGAGTCATTTCAATACTTTGTTGAAAGGAAGCATTGTAGGCATATTCTACCAATGGTAGGTACTCCATCCACTTCTTTGGATCTCTATTACAATAGGCTCTTAGAATGCCTTCCAAGATTGGGTTCACTCTTTTAGTTTTTCCATAGTTTGTGGGTGGCAGGTTGTGCTAAAACACAATTGATTTTCGATAGCTTGAAAGAGACAAGTCCAAAACATGGAGGTAAAGAGAGTGTCATGATTATTAATGATTTATTTTAGGAGCCCATGTAGATGAGATAAACCCTTTATGAATATTCTTGCAATATCAGAGGCTTTATGGATTGACTTTATTGGAATAGCATGAGCTACTTTGGTAAGCATGTCTACTATTACTAGGATAGAATCATAGCCTCCTGGAACAATGGGTAAGCCAACTATAAATTTCATATTGATGTATTCACATTTTATCTAGGGAATACCAAGAGGGTATAGCTCACTAGGAATCTTGATTCACTCAGCTTTGATCCTTTGACAGCTTAAACATTGTCTTACATATATAAGGATGTCTACCTTCATTCTAGCCCACTAGTAGCTTCTTCTGACTACACTTAGGGTTTTGGAATACCTTGGATGTCCAGATACCAAGCTGTCATGAGCTTCCCACTGAATTTTGTTTTTTAGGTCCCAGCTTTTTGGCACAAAAAGCCTTTGCTCATAATAGAATAGCCCATTTTGTAGGATATAATGCTTGAATTTGGCTTTCACCTTAGGAGTTTTTCTTTCTAAATATGAAATCCTTTTTATTTCCAAGAAGTCTAGATCATTGGGTCCTTTGGTGGATATATCTTCCAAAATAGGGTTAATAGGCATTGAGATGAGGCTTACAAGATTTCCCTATTTTAGTAGGGTCTTCCATAATTAGAGGTTTAGGAAAAGGCATTATAGCTAAGAGCATCAGCCCCAACATTTTTTGTTAGGTTGATAGTGGATCTTGAAGTCAAACTCTTATATGATTTCTATCCATCTTCTTTGCCTCGTATTAAGTTCTAATTGGGTCAAGATCTATTTTAGGCTTCTGTTATTGGTGATGAGGATAAATCTTTGACCAAGTAGATAATGATACTAGAGTTTAAGGGCATGAATGATTGCTAAAAGTTCTAGATCATACATAGCATAGTTCTTCTCATAGGGTTTGAGCTTCTACGAAGAATATGCTATTGGTATACCTTCTTGGGAAAGAATGCATCCTACTACAACAATACTTACATCAGTGAGACTATTTCAAATTCTTGAGAGAATTTGGGAAGCTTTAATATTAGGGCAGTAGCGAGATATTTCTTCAGCTTTTTAAAGATTTTCTGCTCCGTAGGAGTCCATACTCTCCTTGTTTGCTTTGTAAGAAGCTCATTCAAGGGAGTGGTACTAAGGGTATAATCATTAATGAAAATGAGATACCACTTTGTGAGTCCTAGAAATCCTTGGATTTCTCAAACATTTGGGGGAGGTGGCCACTCTTGGACATCCTTTACTTTTGGAGGATCAATCAAAATTCCTTCAATTAAAATAATGAATCCAAGATACAATATCTCCTTCTTGAAGAAGACGCATCTACTTCGCTTTACATAAAGTTTATTTATCCTCAAGGTATCAAGGATGACTCTAAGGTGGGTAGGATAGTCTCTCTCTTCTTTGGAATAGGTCAGGATGTCATTAAAAAATGCAAGGAATAATTCATCAAGGTAAGGTCTAAAAATGTCTTGGGCCAATCTGTTGAAAGTAGATAGTGCATTATTCAATCTAAAGCACATTATAGTAAATTCAAAATAACCATACTTCGTATTGAAAATCTTTTTTGAAATATCCTCATTTTAGATTCAGATTTCATAATAGCCAGATCTTAGGTCAATTTTTGAGAATAGCTTTTCTCCTTGAAGTTTTTCAAGAAACTCGTAAATTCATGGGATTGGATATTTATTTTTAATGGCTACTTGATTTAGCTTGCAATAATTGATGCAAAGCCTTAAGGTTCCATCCTTTTTCATTTTAAAAAGTATAGGAGCATCCCCATGGAAAATTGCTAGGTTAGATGAATCCTTGTTCTAGGAGCTATTTAAGTTGTTCCTTCAATTTAATGGCTTCAAGAATAGACATTTTGTAAGGTCTCTTTGCTACAAGTACATCCCTTGAAGTTAATTTAATTCCGTGGTCTACTTCATGACTAGATGGTAATTCAATTAAATCTTTTGGAAACACATCATAGTTTCTAAGACATGATGGTTATTTAGGGTCTCCACATGGATCTACTTTGTTCAGTTTGATTAAATAAATGGGTAATCCCTTCCTTAGACCTTGTATCAGTCTACTTGCTTTTGCTAATTGAAGTCTAGGTTTCCCCATCTTTCCTTGAGCTTGAACTAAGGTTCCATTGATGTTATTAAAAGTGATTGTCCCTTGGCCACAATGGATACTTGCCTAATTAGGGACTAACCAATCCGTTACCTAGAAGAGAATCGTAGGTACCTAAGGACATACACTAAAATTTACCCTAGTGTATTTCCTAAGTGCAAATCAATGTTTCTGATAATTTGGTTTGAGTATACTTCTTTTCCATTTGCTAATTCGACTATGAGTTTCCTAGTAGGTTTAGAATCCAAATGTAATTACCTTGGTGTTTTGTAGGTACTTGTAGGGTCACAGGGTTAGCATTATTTGTATGAATGGGACATTGAGCCTTGAAGTGGCCTCTAATGGGTTACTTTGAAAGCATCACGACTAAGCTCCAATGTTGGAATTTGTAGGATGGCGATTTTTGCTATTATTGTTTTGAAAATTGGGACCATTATTGTGACAAGATTAAGGGAGCCAAAATTTTGATTCCCCATTATTTGAAGATTAACTTTGGCTCTCTTAGGATAGGGAAATCCACAGTTTAGGTAGAAGGGGATAGGGCAGAAGTTTCTTCTTGGAAGAGATTCAATCAAGTGCTAAGCTTGTAGCAACATGTCTTCCAAGTTAGAAGGTTTCATGGCTTTTAGTTTTCCATTTAGGAGTGGATTTAAGCCTTGAGAAAGATGTACTACTTGTTGTGTCATTGTCATCTTGGGGGCATAATTCAAGAGGGAAATGAAATGAGAGAAATACCCTTCCACTATTAGACCCTATTGCCTTAGGCAGAAAAACTCATACATTCTACATATTTGATAGGTTGGAGACATGTATCTTCCTTGGATAGCTATCTTGATTTGTTCCCAAGTTTGGGATAACTCAAAGATAGCTCTGTCTTGATACCATTGTTTCCACCATAATCAGGCTTCACCAACGAAGCGTAACCAACTAGTCATAGTGGTTATGCTTATACCACTTTCAAAAAAATAATCTTCTATTTGTTTGATCCAAGTTTTAACATTTTTTCAATCTTTACATCTTCATCTTGTTAAACTCGAGTGGTTTAACTCGCTTTAATATGAATTTATTTTCTTATTGATCAATTGAAGAAACTTGTGGTAGAGGTACCTGAAAGATGTAGGATGACCTTAGATAAGATTATTCATGACAATATATTTTTATATCATTCAAATCTCAAGTTTTATTGCTTTAGTATGTAAAATATGTAGCTTTTTGTTTGATATATTTGAAAAAGGCTTTAGTCATGAGATGTGGAAACAAGTATCTCTTTGTACACAGGTGGTTTTCATGGACTAAGAGAAGTCGATAATGGCTTGGTTGTTCATGAAATCCTTTGACGATGAATTCATTCTATTTTAGCCTACCTAGGTGAGCTATCATGTCTGGAGGAAGAACATTGGTAACTTGATTATAGACATAATGGCCTTGATGGATATTTTTATTATCCATAATTATAATATTTTTTATATGTGGCTAGAAATATCCTGACAAGGTTGAGCCCTTCCATCCATTGAATTATTTTAAGATGTGTATTAAGATAGGCTAAGCTTTCAACTCAATGAAGAAATAGTCACCATAACTGGTCCATTGCCTTTCTTGTTGAGAGTATCCATGAGGACAATATAAAAATTTCAATATCTTCATTAAATCTTCTCACCAAGCATAATATAGTGAGTGTATAGGGATTGATACATTGTGCAGAAGACCAAGAAGTTGTACCAAGGTTTACTTTTCATCTATATGTAACAAGGTAGATTAATTTAGCACAATTAACAAGTCAAGAAAAGAAAAAAGAAACCCAAATTTATATATATATATATATATATAATGCTTTGATTGACTTAAAAGTCATATGATGCACAATCAACCATAGTACTACCAAACAAAAATAGCATCAAAGTTGGGTGGCTTACTAAGGATATATAAAGCTAGATACCTAGTGAGGAGTTTGGGAAATCCCTCCACCCACTAATCGAAAGAACAAGATCTATGTGCAAATACAATATGGTTGGGTCGTATGACTTGGATAATCCTATGATATATCCATTGGGCTCGAGTCATCTCCTCGCCCTCAGGAAGCTCAATGGGTCTTGGAGGACCTAGCTAGAAAGTAAAAAGTCAAACTACATTGAGTCTTACGATCCAACATATCCTCCACAACTGATACTCAAGGTTGCCAATATGGTTAATATGTATGTAGTAGTTGGTAAATGTCTAGTACCAACCCATGTACTACATCCACAGTCAGTGTGAAAGAGCTAGTATTTTGGGGGTGTAAAAATCTAGTCCATCAGACAAAATATACACTTTCTCAAAGGTAGGCTACATTGTGAGCCAATCTGGTAAACCAAGGGGAACATCATAAAGAATTATTCATGCATAGAATAACAAGAGTAAGAGAGTGTTCTACCTTTATTTTCTTCTTATAACTTTTAGTGACTATAGTGTTTTTGAATTATTTAAATCATTCCTCTATCGGGTACAAGGCATGAAGTTTCTCAGATTCCATAGGTTATTTATCTTTTTGTTTACAAAATGTTGGCTAGTTTAAAGTTATATTGAGTTGGCAAACTGAGGGTTGTCTTGCTAGGCTTAACTATATATTTTTCAAGAGGACTCTTATACAAATCATTGGCTAAGAGAGGATAATTGAGATGACTTGATATCTTTAGGTTAGAAACACAAGAATTATAAGATAGCAATCCAATGCAACTAGGGCTTATGATTTTGGAAATCCTAGAGTATGCATACTAATTTTGATTCATCAGTTGCTTATTTACAAGAATATGGATTTCTAAATCTTTGATTTCAAAGAACTAAATAGTTTAGATCAAGTTGAGTTTTTCCAAAATTCAAGTCCTTAAAATATCATTTTCAATATGCTTGACTTTTTTGGCATCCACTATGTAAATTTTATTGCACAATTTTCAACTTTCCTCTTGGATATCATGCCAATGTGTTCCAAGAACAATCTTGAGGGTAATTAGAGCAATATCATGCCTAAATTGAAAGTTTTTGGACCCACAAGCTATTGTAAATAAAGCTTCAAATACCTCATTAGAAGAAATTTTCACACTTCTATCCGTCAAATTGCTTCAACCACTACCTATTCCTCGTGGGAAGTGGACCAACATTAGTACAGATTTTATTATAGGATTGCCTACAACAAAACATGGTTGAATAGAATTTATATGGCTGTAGATTTATTGACTAAATCATCCCATTTCATCCCAATAAAGGTTCAATTTACAGAAAAGCAAGTGGCTGATTAGTTCATGAAAAGCTATTTCAAACTTCATGCCAGAATGCCAATGAAGATTGTGTTCGATTGTGATACTGAATTTTTGAGCAACTTTTGGAAGAATTTGTTCTCTTCTATGGGGGCTATTTTGACTCCTAGCAACTGCTTATCATCCACAAATGGATGAACGAACTAAAAGGGTCAATAAATGGCTAGAGGTCTATTTGCAATACTTTTGCCAACATGATATACAAAATCCATGGGATCATTGGCTTCACCTTGAAAAGTTTTGCTATAATAATACTCATCACATGAGTATTGAAATGTTTCCTTTCAAAGCATTGTATGGTTACAAAGTTCAAGTGCCTTCTGTATTGTTTCATGATGACGTGAATCCTCATGCTCATGAAGAGTTAGAAAATATGGAAGCTCTTATGAAGCAATGTAAGGACAATATTAGAAAAGCTCAAGGAACAATGAAATCCTATGTAGATGAGAAATGAAGACATGTGAAATTTGACAAAGGTGAATGGGTTTTCTTGAAGGTTCCAAAATCCCATTATGCTTCTCTTAAAAGAGGGCATAATAAACTTGCCCATCAGTTTTATGGTCCATACAAAATAATCAAGCAGGTTGGGGATCTTGCTTATCAACTTGATTTGCCTTCAACTACTCATATCCGTAGTGTCTTTCATGTATCTCAACTTAAGAAGTAAGTTGACCCTAAATTTCAAGTTCTTGAAGAACTATCTCCCCTTGATGAAGATGGTTTGATCATTTATGAACCCAAAAATATTATTCACAAGTGGGAGGAGATTCTAAGAAATCGAATTCTTGTGGAGTATCTCATTAAGTGGAAGAATTTGCCTATGGAAGATTCTTCTTGGCAATATGCTTCATATTTGGAATAATTTCCATGGCTTCTTTAAGAGGATACTTCACTCATTGAGTAGTAAACAACTTTTTGTATTTAATTTTTGTGTAGATATTAATTGCTTTATGTTCATCAAAATTGGATTTTGACAACATGTCTAGATACTACATATTGTCCTCTACATTTCTATAGTTTGCATATGAAAATTGGACACTTCTACTTCAAGTTAAGGCCAAAATTGTACTGGTTGTTTTGGATAGCAACCTACATCAGCTTCTTTAGCATATATACTTCTCCTTCATTAAATATATGATCTTCTTCAACATGGATCCATATATTTCAAGCTATCCTTGTAATATTCATTATATCTTGTCCCAATTTCAACTTTGAGAACAAAGCTCTTTTATGTTGAGATGGCTTGTAAGAATGCAAAATAATACCTTAGCCAATATTTATCCCTAGATCTAGGGTTAGATATAAAAGGGCTAAGTTGTAACTTGCCAAGCATCTTTTTCCAATTGTAAACATTTGTTGTTTGAGGTTTCCACTTCCCACCATCCATTGAGGGTGCATACTCTTTGGTCACCATGGCATTGGGGTGGATTCCATGCCCCTCCATTGCATGAGGAGGATATCATAATACAACCACTTATGAATGATTCTCAATCTTTGTATCAAATTGGTAACATGATTCATGGCAGCCCTGGCTACCTTGGCTATGGTTTTCTTGGTATTATTGCATATATCTTGTATTTTTAGTATTTTAGTTTGATCTGAAAATTAGCTCCTTTGTAAGGTTGAGCTAGGCACCACCCACTTAGAAATTATGCCTTCATCATATAACTTTGTAGACATATTGACCAATGCAATCAATCAACTAGTACTTCAATATATGCTATCTAAGATCAGCTTGGGTACACCATCCCCTACTTTAGATTGAGAGGGAAGACGATGATTCCCTCCAACTTTTTCTTTAAACTTAAGAGGGGGTTGCTTTCTTCTCTTGGTGGTGACAAGATGTTGTTTACAAGTTCCCTTTCAAACATTATATACTTTGTACTTTGTATCTTTATTCTTATCATTAGGATGAATGATCATAAAAGGGCACTTAAGAACTATCCAAGATGCACCGTTGCATAGTATTTTGCATGAACGTTATCACACCTGCCCTGCCACTTGCATAGCTCCATTTCATTGAAATTTTGTTCTTGTCAACATGCATCTGTGTGCATTTATCCCTTTTTGGCCTTTTGGAGTTGCTGACTCTAGATCCATCATATTTTGTGGCATTGCCCATGGCAATCTCCTACGGAGTCACCCTTGCTTGCTTAGTTTCACGAGCTTTCTTTGTACATGTATTTTTTACTCCACACACCCCCCATATTTTCTTCAACCCACCCTTAGCTCATTCCTTTGTCATAGACACCTTAGTAGTGGTATAGGGATAGCTTGCTTATTTTGTAAAGGTCTTGGGTCTGACTATTTCTTAGTCTCTCATTAGTTACTTAATCAAGTGCAACCCATATTTTCTATACAAACAGTAAAGAAATTTTCATTATGGTTCCATCCACCTTTGTAGGACATGGTGGGCCACTAGGCAACCGATATGCACCCTTTGTCTGATGCCTTGGCCTCTCTGGGTTGATAACTTGGACTCCCTTGGTAAGATTATCATCGCCTCTATAGTCTTGGTAAGTCAATGGGCAATTGAGATGTATGCTTTGTCCAATGTCTTGGCTACTTTGGGGTGGGATGCCTTACGGTAAAAACAAAAACACACAACTTTGGGTTGGCCTTCTTGGTGTAGCATAGATTTTGGGCCCAAGAGGAGGTGTTGAGCTAAAATATGCATTAGATGTTAAATTAGCCTCTTGAACCATCCTAAAAATACTTAATTAATAAAAAACCTAAAATGGGGAGGGGTTCAAGAGAGTTAAAATGGGGAGAGGTTTGAGGTCCTAAAGATTTCTATAAATAGGTAGGCTACTCTCCATTTAGCCTAATCTCATTTTTACAGGTTTCAAGTACTCTAGTTTGCTACCCCACCCCTACTTCACAATGGACATCTTATCCAAAGCTACCCACCCCTATCTAGATAACCTCACTCCAATGTTTATTTCTAGCCTTTCCTTCACAGTCTACTCTTCCTAGAGTTGTCGCATACTGTTCTCTATTCTTCAAGTGGCTATACATCAACATGAGGACCTTCTACCTTACATTTACTACTGTGATTGGCCTAGTAGCTACCGTCACTACTACATTTGATCCTTATCGTTGTTGCACTACACTCTATTGTCTTAATACCTATTGTGTTTGGTCATCCTTGCTACCACCCAGACCATCACCACTATTTAAAGGCTACATTTTGTAGATTTCTCACTCTTTTGCATTATATCCCAACATTGATCAAGCATCATTGTTTGCTACGTTTGCTAATGCGTGACATATGTTGTCTACCATTCTTCATTTCAATATCTATCAAGAGTACAACACACTCTCTAACTCATTAACTCTGCCTCGGTCCTTGAGATTACATGAGAGTTTGGGGTACCAGTTTTCATTCCCTATATGGTTTTGTTGTTGCATGAGCATCGTATTATATTTATTCATTCATTTAGATCTTCATTGTGTTTATTTTCTATGAGTAGCCCTAATCCTAACTCTATTTTGTTGATTTTATTGTTTTTTATATGCTTTCATTTATGTTTCTCCATCAGGGTATTTCTTTACAGGGACCATCTCCTTTTGAAGTACTAAAGACCATGATGCACATGCACAAACTATGGACACTTCATGCACGGCGGACCAATGGTGTTGAGTATGGAATCACATGTACCAGGATTTCCCTAGACAAAAAATAAGTAGTAGAAAGGCAATCATGCCATTAGTTCCCTTAAGTCTTTTGCAGTGGAAATGATCAAAGATGAATACACCATCCCAATTCAAGTTAATGCTATCACCTGAGCACAAATTAAAAAAGAAGAGATTAGCATTGAAGAAACAACGATGGTGAATGGGTCAATGATAAGCAAAAAGAATGTTAAAAAGAGATAGAAGTGCAGTGATATCAAGTTAAATAGCAAAGGAGCAACCATCTTTCAATAATTTATAGCCACTTCTACTATAGAAAGCACCATGATGGTACCATAGACTGAGAAAACTGGCATGGAAAAAGAAAAAGAAAACCCCAATATTGAGAAATACTTGGCTATTATAGATAAAATCAAAGACTAAATCAAGATGGTACAAGAAAAACTACCTACAAAGCATACTATTGAGGCCATAAGTCTTCCCAACCTCTCTCATGTGTTGCATATATCTACCCTTGCTCAACCTCAAAACCTTGGGAGCTACTTTACTTTGTCCAAATTGCAAGAATAAGAAGGCATAAAAAGCCATTAGGTAGGGCATCCACAAGTTTGTTGTCAAGAAATAAAACTTAGCATCATCTGGCCCCTTACATCCATGAACATCTTGATTCCCTTAGGAATCTTGATGAAAGGAAGCATTGCTAGTTGATATGCATTCAAAAACTAGATGGATGGAATAGAACCTATAAAGTCACCATGTAGTTGAATGGCTAGCTTCTCCACTTCTCCAACTATAGGAGCCCTAGGTATAAATACTTTTTGGGAGGAAGTAGATCTTCATACTATCCACTCATTGGAAGCCCTTAGTGAGACTCCATAAGGTACAAAATCATTGGTAAAGGAGTTGGAATGAGTATCCTTGTAGTGGGAGCTCATGCTCAACCTCCAAGACCCATGGACCGCTTATTGCTTCAAGCGTTTCAAGCGAGCTCTAATAGCTATCTCTCACCTAGCCGACACGCCGTGGATCCTATGAGTGTAGTGAGCTTACCTTGATGCCAATACGAGTTGCCTCCTCTCTCGCACACCTTGGTAGCTCCACGATCCTAGATGCGAGCTCAAGCATCCTCAAGCCTCCTCCATCTCCAAGCTCCATCCTCCATAGCCTCGCGCACGAGAAAAGAGAAGAGAAGAGAAGAAGATAAGAGGAGATGGTGAAGAGCTTCACCCTCTTGATCCCTCACTCTCACACACTCACTCCCTCACACTCTCACACTCCCTCTCTCAAGAGCACACACAAGCAAGAAGATGAGGAGAAGAGAAGAAGAAGAGAGCTCTTGTTAGCCACACACCAAAGAATGAGCTCTCATTCACTTTTTGAACTTTATATTAACAAACCCTAAAATCCCATCCGCACCCATTCTTTTTTTACATGACCGGCCATTGTGGCAAGGTCCTTTTTCCATTTCCCTCTTCTAGCCTTATGCCCCTAGCCTACACCCGTCTAATATTTTACAATTGGCACAGGAGCGAGCCTAGCGCTCTTTTACAAGAGTTTTCCAAGTTTTTTGAGGTGCCTTTCATTTAAAATTGCGCTTTTTGCCCGGCTTAGCTTTGGAGGTCGCCTGAGTGTCTTTGCTCTTTTTCCCTTTTTTTTTTCTGCTTTTTTCTTCCTTTTTCTACCATCTCAACTTGGGGTTAACATTACCCCCCTCCTAGACGGGTGCCAGTCCCATGGCACTTCTACATTGTTGTAGGTTGGCAGGCAATTGGCCAAGTGGTGTAAAGGTGAGGGCCACTTGGAGACTCAGGTGCTTGTGGAAGCTATGAAATGATTTTTTTCGGAGAAGCCAAATGGGTATTCGATGGTTGACGGGGGCCTCCGAAGTTGGTAGCTTGTTGCTTTTTGTGATGCCTGGAAGGAGAAGGTGCAATGCTGTTCCTAAGGGGAGTACCTACCTCATTGTGTTAGTGCATTGTGCTCCTGCTAGTGGAATGGGGAGGTGGGTCTAACCGTAGGCAAGCCTGGATGATGTCCCACACTTGAGGACCCCATTCGTGCCAAGGGAGGTGCGGTGCAATTGGCTTAGGGTGACTGGTCTAACCATAGGCGAGTGTTACCTCCCTAGGTATGTCTTGCCCTTGATGTGCCCTAAGCGTGAAGTGGGGGAGCAAAAGGGCTAGGGGGTTAGGAGTGGAGTCGGCCGACCAAAGCCACCGGGCATGCCTAACTTGAGAACCCCTAGGTGCAGTGATCGTGCTTTATGTAGTGGTAAGTGCTTCTGCAAGTGGGCTATGTTGTCTAGTCAGTGGAGAGTGTTTTTCATGCTTTTCCTTTCATGTTGTTCTTCTCTTCGCTTTTACTTTTCTTTTCTTTTCTTTTCTTTTCTTTTCTTTTTGAAGTTACAGTAGTGGAATGACACCCAGGGCCTAATTCTCTTCATCTGAATGAGGAGGGGAAGGGGGTCGGATGGATTTGCTCAAAAATTGGTAGCTTTGCATGTATCCTTTCAGATTCATGCGGATGTGGAGAGAGGTGGTGGAGAGGAAAGGGTGATTGCATCTAGTAAGCTGGCTGTCATTCATGTATTCTAGGAGGACTAGGAAAAAAGAGGGGAGGAGACTAGCCCTCATCATGAGACGAGCCATGGGCACAGTTGTCAATGGCGTTGGGGTCGAAGAAGAGGGGAGTTAGGCTGCACTCTTGTGGAGTCGGGTCCTACTTAAGTAATAGCTTAAGTAATCTAAGGTAGTTACATGTAGTTACAAAAGCTGGGTCTAAGCTTTCTAGGTTAAAGAGGAGGGCATGTTCGAAGGATACTACATTGGAGTTATAGATAATGGAAAAGTCGTAACGCCCGTGGAGGGTGGCATCAAAATCCACACCTACCCTCGAGGGTATGCCATGTATGTGGGGTTGTTCCTCTCGAAGGGCAGCGTGTTACAAAACGCCATCCAGGTGAGCATACTAATGTCGCATACTCGCCTCCTCCACAGGGGTTGGCTTTTATAGCCCTGTACTATATGTGGAACTTCAAAAACTTTGTTTTGCCAGTAGTCGGCCTCTTCAGTTCCGCAAGAGGTGGGGATCTTCTCTCTCTCTAATTCTAGCCACTTTTTCCCTAGTCAACCACCAATCACGATCACCTCCTCCATCACCTTAAGCAGCAAGACCCTTCGTAGGCTATTGGGCAGGAGAAAGCTAAAAGTGAATGGATCCTTTTCTTTTTCTTGTCTCTCCCAAACCACTAGCTCTACGTGGAATACAGCTGGGATGTCATCAGGGCAAGGTGGGAGGGGTGCAGATGGTTGCACGGCTAGCTTGGCCCTTAACTGCTTCCTGGCTTCTTCAACTAACTTCCTGTGTCTCTCTTTAAGTGCGGCTTGTCTCTCCGCAGATGGGTCCTCCTATTGTTGCTCTTGAGACTGCGGCGAGGGGGGTTGTGGGATCACATCCTCTCTGAATTTGCCCATGTCAAATTCGAGTTCTGGCTTCCTCCCCTTGCCAGTCTCCTTGTTGTTCTTCCTCTTCAAATCCTATGGCATCTATTTCCTGGGGGGTTAGGCCGGTCAGCAGTAGGTATTTCCTTTGCTCTTCCAGGCTCAGTCTAACCTCCGTAGGTTGGGGTGGCATCTACAATCCTGCATGTAGGGCTCTACGTGCAATGTTAAGCTTCTTTTGTGCCACCTCCAATGATTCTCTCTCCTTTGGGCGGGTGGTGTCCATGATTGTGTTGAGGAAGGCCTTTTGTTGGGCACCGGAGGCCACCTAGGAGGCTTCTACCTTGTTCTCTGCAATGATCTTCTCTTTATCCAGCAGAGCAAGGCACTGTGTGAGTGTCTTCAACCTTCTTTCATTCTGTGTGGCCCACTCCTCTACTCTCTTGTTCATCTCTTCTAGGCTCTCTCATTGCCTTAGAACCAGGGTCATGAGTCTTTGTTCTTGGTATTCCCGTTCTCTAACCAGTCTCTCCTGTTCTTCTTTTTGGGAGTTCAGATGATCGGTTAGGGACTCGATGTTGTTCTGCTGCTGCTCCATGTTCTGTTTTCTTTCCTCGTCCCTAGCATTGAGCTCAGCCATAAGCGCTTTGACTTTGGTGGTTTTTGCAATGAGCTCCTCATACTGCATGATCAGGAGCTTGTGTTCTCTTTGCATTTTCACAAGTTCCTGTGTTTCATTGTCTAGTAGCTGCCTCCAGTGCTCTTCCCTATCGTCCTTAGTCTTCACTTCTTGCTCCAGATCTGAGATCTCCTTTTGTGCATGGCTATCATTCTAGTTTTGTCGAGTTGGAAGGCAACTACTGACTCCTTTTCAGCCGCCGCCGCCAACTTAGCCACAGCTATCTTTCATTCCTCCTTAGCTTTCTCCAATTGGGAGAGTAGCTTGGTGACGTACTCATCGTAGTTAGCTGATGGCGTCATCGTTGTGTGGGGTGGTGATATCGAGGCTTCCACCTTCTGCCATTTAGGGTCTTGTCTTGATTCTACATCAATGGTTGGCTGGCCTCTTTTGCCATGTGGCCGTAGTTTCGGTGCTTTGTCCCTAGCCCATTTCTTTGTTGATGACGTATTGCATCCATGCCACGAAATTTGAAACATCGGCATTGGTCAGGAGGTTGGGGGTGATGGTGGTTGGTTCGGTGTGGGAGGCACCATGAGGGGAGGAATCGGGTGAATTGGGGCTTTGTCCTTGCCCTTAATGACAGCAAGCGGCACGATTTCCAGCACGCCTGTGTGCTAGAACCAGGCTCTTCTTCTCTTTGCGGGCTCAGATTCCCCAATTCATCTGCCCTACTTTGTTGTTCGATAGACCGGCGTGTAGCCTCAGCCAGGTCTTCATCCTCCTTTCTTCTTAGTTCCTCGTCTTCCTCCGCGGCTTTTCTTTGCCTTTTCGCTTCTATTTTTCGACGTTCTTCCTCCTTTTTGTCTTTTTCTCCCTTTTCCTTCTTTTTTCTCTCCTGAGCCTTCTATTTTGACGCCTTCTTTGCCTTTTGTAATTCCTCCTTTTCCTTTTCTTCTTCCTATTTCTTCTTCTTCTCTCTCTCCTTGGCCTCCTTAAGGGATTCTTTTTTGGCCCTTTCCAAGTCTTCTTTCTCCTTCTTGCGACCTTCGTCATCCTTTTTCTTCCTTTGAGTTGTTTTCTTCTTGGGTTTCTTGGTTGTCTTCTTGTTTTTCTATTCTTCCTCTTCTTCCTCGATCTCGGTTCTGTCGGTGGACCCTTCTTTGTCCTGGTGAGGGGGCGACCTATCCAGTGTTTCTCCTTCTCCTTCTTCTGCATTCTATGTCTCCTTTACTGCCTCCTAGATCAGTGCAGTCAAAATGCTTCATAGCCGATAAATGAGGCCTTGGACGAGGCCTTCTTCCTTTATGTGGCCTTGGAAACTGGAGAACCTTCACTTACTGGCGTACTTCCCAAAGCCAGTGCTTTAGCCACCTAGTCGATGGTTTTGCGCACATAGTCGTTCAAATCGACTTCATGCAGGGTATGAGCTACCATATTCTCCAGTACTGGCACACTGATTTGGTGCATCAATGCGTTGTAGCGCTGGCTGGAAAAGAGCGCGTGTACCAGTTTTGCCTGCAATCTGGTTTCTGCATCAGAGATATCTTGAATGCTAATGCAGTCGTTTGTTAGCACGTCCTCCTTTCTCATCCCTAGCATGGCATACACATCTCTCTTCTGCTTCTTTCTATTTTCGGTTCTAGTCCTAGTGCCTTTTCCACCAAGGTGGGGGTTAAGCGAACCAACACTTGCTTGGCATTTTTTCCCCTTCCTATTGAGACGGTGCCGCATTCATTGTCGAGGTCGTAAGACCTGAGAAATTCCACATACCTTGTGTGGTTGGGTTCTTTTGAGAATCTTTCCAGGTACTTGGTGAAGTTGCAGTTTTCAACGACTCTCCTGGCCACCTCTTCCTTGGACACCAATCCTTCTATGTTGTGAATAGTTCAGAATTTTAGTTGGTTGTAGGCACGGTTCTCCAGGGTGATGCTGTATTGCGCTCTCTCCTCTTCCGTGAATGGAAGGCGGTGGGCACGGTCTTGTTGCGACATTTTTTGTTCCTATCATAAACCGTAATTTTCATTAGTTCTTTCCACATAGTAATTTGTTGATTGCTGAAAAAGAAAAACTCTATGCTTTTTGAATGAATTCATTAAAAACCAATGTAGATTTTCCTTTTCAAACTTTGACTTTTTGCCCTTTACTTCAAATTTTTCATGCCCTTTTTCCTACCCCATCCGTTTTTCATAATATATGTTTATGTGTTTCACTAATTTTGATTTGATTGTCCTGATTTGATTCACCTTACCCCCTCCCCTTCTAGCTTGAGAAGAATCCTTCCTAGGATTTAGGGTCAGAAGGGCAAGGGCGTTCGGCATGGTGGTGTAGCAGTTACTTGTGAAGGAGCCAATCATAGAGCTAGGGGTTATATTCTAAGTGAGCTTTGCAGTCCAGGTCAAAGGGTCGAATCCCCACTTGCGTGATGTATGTGAGAACATCTGTTAGGAAGTCACCAGAGTTGACACGGCTAGCAATGTGTAACTCTTCCTCAGTCAACAAGCAGTCGAGGTAGGGGTGTCCTTTGATGTGTTATTTCATAGGTCGGCCCCGAAGAGTGGTTAACACTCTATATGAGGTTGGCGCGACATATGTGGGGTCGTATTCCGTTGTTTTGATAGCATGGTGATGCTAAGCATTGGTCATTATGCGGCACCCTTTAACTTCCCATTGCAGCCTAAGAGCATACCAATGCCTCAAGAACTGGGAGTTAGTATCAGCGAGCTTTGATAACATCGTGATTTCTTGATCAGTGATAGCAAAAGTGGTTCGCTGATCATATGACATGATGAGGCGCTATTTGATGGCTTGCTCCTTGGAGATCTCGCTGTTGAGCAATTCAACAGCGGAGCGAGAAGCTTTTGTGAATGTGAATTCAAAGGTCTCCTAGGAGCATGGCATCATTTTAACTTCAGTTGCAAAGGGTTCCTCCAATAGTCCTAAGTCCAAGCGGTCGTAGCTTAGTGCTAGCGACATGAAGGTGGTGTCTAGTCGTTTAATGCATTCCACCACGTCATCCCCAGTGTCCTCAGTGAGGTCAGCAACTAGCGCTAAAAAGGATTTGCATTCATAGGGGGGCGTAAGGCCGACGAGTGGTTGAGGTTTGCTAGAACTAGAGCTTGTGACAATGAAGAGTTGCAGTTGGAAGTGTTCTTGAGTTTGCGGTTGGGATGCTTGGATTATGGGTGGATTAGGAGCAGCCATGATGGACGGATTGCTGCATTCAGGTTGGATTTGGGGAGTCGGATTGACTTGGTCGGGTGATGACTCTTGTGACAGAGTCTGTTGTTTGGGCTGATAGGCTTGTGTGACTCTCTTGGGTTTAGGCGTGGATGAGTCAGATGGCTGTGGTTTTGGAGAGCACTGCGGCTTATGGTTTGGAGGGTTTATGGAACTTGGATTGATCAAGCTTGAGGGCAGCGTATGAGTAGTGCCTTTGGCCGTGTAGGCCTTAGGGATCCACAACCAGGTGTTGCCCACATAGTAGCCTTGCACATGCAAGAGGGCTTTAGGGACCCATCTTTGCTTGATCATGCGGCGCTTGCTGTGACTGCGTCTTGGCCTCCTAGGTTTAGAATTTTTGGTTTTATGAGGTTAGGAGCATCAACTTAGGCTGCCCTTGAAATCTGGGCTGTTGGACCTTAGGTTTTGCTGTTGTGGGCTATGATTCATGAAATCTGGGAGATGGCGACTGCGCACTACCCCCCTCCTTGGACTTGGTTACGAATATTTCTACCGATGGTGTTGCGGATAGTGATGAGGTCACGCAGCCCTTGCTGAAAGCTATGACAAAGCGAGCGTTGCCTATTGCGAGGTGGATGCACTGCAACTCATAATCAACATTGCAATGAGTCTGCTTTTTGAAAGTTCGCCCCAGCAGTGACTCCGTGCCTGCGTTTTAAGCATTTGGCAACACGTAAAAGATCATTGGGAGAGTCTCAAACTCGATAGAAACGGCAGCTCTGCACTTGCCGAGAAGTGCATAGGAATGGGCCCCATATGGGCTTAATTTCGCATTAGTGGATTGAAGTGGTGGTCTACCAAGTTGAGTCTAATGATCGTGAGTTAAGACATTGAAGTCTGCTCCCTCGTCGATCAAAGCGTTGAAAGTGCATGTTTGCTTTGCAGTGACCATGATATGGAGGTATGCGGGCTCTATGGCTTCCTCATCCTCATCATCAATCTCAGTGATTGTGGCCACTTGTATCTTGATAGGCGGTTCTAACATCGGGGGCTCGTGCAAAGGATGGGTGGGAGGGTAGTACTTCTTGACACGACTGCCATTGAAGAAGCCTATACTCTCACCGTCTAAGGTCTCGAGCTCAACATTGCCTATGTGGCTGATCGCACGAACTTTGAAAGGTCCAAGACCTCTAAATTTCATGTTCTGCTTATGCCCCTTAACTAAGTAGAGGAGCACTAAGTCGCCATGTTCAAAGTCGCACTACTTGACATGCTTGTCAAACCAACTCTTGCGTCGGGCCTTCTCACATATAAGCGCATGGGTGGCTAGAAGGCGAGTCTCTGAGAGGCGCTCGAGTTTGACCAGGCATTGCGTCCATGCCTCCTTCCCTTCCCATCATTCTTGAAGTGCTATTCTCAGGCTAGGAATGAAAAATTCTAATGGTAGAACCGCTTCAGTTCCATAGGTCAGCCTGAAGGAGGTTTGACCGACAGCCATTTTATAAGCTGTGCGGTAAGCCCACAAAGCTGCCATCAACTTGTTGTCCCAGTCGCGCTGCGTGAGGCTGTGACCACCTTGGTCAGGACATTGAAAAGAAGCTTATTCGTGGATTCTGCCTGACCGTTTTCTTGAGGATAGTATGGCGAGGTTTTGCGATAGATGATGAGAAAGGTAGACAAGAGATGCGCTATCACTTCATTGATGAAGTGTGTGCCTTAGTCACTGACCACTTCGATGGGGCAGCCGAATCGTGAGATCACTTGCTCCCATAAGAACTTGGCAGTCGTCCTAGCATCGTTTTTTCATGTCGCTCTTGCCTTTGCCCATTTCGTGAGGTACTTCGTGGCCACAATGATGTACTTGGCCTATGAATACTGTGCCGCAAGATTGATGGGTCCTATGAAGTCAATTTCCCATTTTTCGAAGGGTTGTCGTGCAATAACTGGGTTCAACTCCATCTGATCCTTGCGAATCGAGACTTTTGTCCGTTGGCACACTCATCACAATGCTTGACGAATCACGCTGCATTGCGGAAAAGTGTGGGCCACCACAGTTAAGATTGCAACACTTTTCGTGATGTCGTATCTCCGCTAAAGTGCCCTCCAGCAATGCCGTTGTGTGCCTCTGAGAGCACATCGTGCATCTCATGTTCACATACACATCTGTGCAGTAATCCATCTTTCCCCAGCCTATAGAGTTGGCCTGTGATCAGATGATAGGATTGGATCTTAAGGATCAATCACCTAAGTCGGGCTTTTTCTATCGGTCGATCAAGCAGTTCGTGTTCAAGCACTTGGACTATGTCATCTCCTCAATATGGCGTTAGATCAGCCTTGAATAAATCTCTCACTAGACATGTTAAATAGATGGTTGTCGGGTAATCCGTTAACAATGCCTTGTCCAGCGGCTTCTCCCATGGGAATGCATGACATATGGTCAGCCATGTAGTACTATTTTCCTTTTCATACAACCACAGAGAAGTCGAATTCCAAGAGCAAAAGGAGCCACCGAGCTATGCATTCTGTAGCGCAAGGTTTTTTTACTAGATAGAGCAGGGCTTGATGGTCCACAAAAAAGGTAAAAGGTGTGGCCAATAGACAGTGCTGGAATTTCTACACAGCAAACACCATGGCTAATCCTTCTCTTTCTATCATCGAGTAGTTCATTTCCGTCTCAGTGAGTTGTCTACTAGCAAATCTCACTGGATAGTCTAAGTTGTGTTCGCTAGGTTGGCACAACAGTGCCCCCACAGCAAACTTAGAAGCATCGATATACACGTGGAAAGTAACGGTCCAATCTGGGGCTCATTGATGGGACCCAAAACAGGCTGGCACTCGCTCATGCACTAGCCGGACCTCTATCATGCGCTCAACAACCCCACGGCCTCGCGGCCACGAGCGTTGATGACACATACATCATCTTCCTAAACATTTTGCATTTGTATCACGTCTCGTAGTCCAACTCTAACCCAATTAACACTCCTCAGAGGGAGTCCCAAGCACATTGCCAAATGGCACGAAGCATAAACATAGGAGGTCCTCCCACATACTGCCGCTACCTCACTGCGACTCTCCTACATCTTGGGGATTGGCCCCTCGATGCGTCGCTAAACATATATAACACTTCGCACATAGTTCCACTCAAGGTACCAATTGATCGTATCCAGGAATGTACCAGTTTTCTCACTTTCTTTTCCCTTAGGACCCATGTCTACCTACAGCTTGGGATATCCTGTCTCTCACTCAACGTGGGTCGTATTCCTCTAGAAAGTAATTGCCATGCATCCAGGAGGTATTGTCTGATACCTTTTATCATTTTATGCTTCATGCAAATTGTGAATGTCTATGTGCTCAAGCGATTAAAAATCAGCATTTGTGCACATGTGAAAAACATTTCCTTCAATGATTTTGACTATCACTCGTATGCAGCATTGCATGAACCTAGCACCGAGAAACCCTCGTGCTACTAGGTTCTTAATTTTCAATTATCGACCAACCTAAATGGTATGCATAAAAACCAAAAATCTTTTCATCATTTCATTCAGTATTTAAACACCTTTTATACACTCTACCCCCTCACCCGTTTAGGTTGTGCATTATTGATCGGTTTAGGGTTCATTTCCACATTTCCATTACATAAAAAGCCATAAAAACTCACTAAAACATAAAGGTAGGGCTGAACTGAGGCTAAACCTCATACTTCAAACCCCCCATACATCCACAAACATGAATCTTATTTTTCCTTAATTTTTGGCACTCAAAATTCATTTTTTCTTATTTTTACCAATTTTTCCTATTTTTCTTGTATTTTTTGCAATATTAAATAACTAAAAATACAAAATGAGTTGTAGACTGTGGCCCTTAGGTTCATTTGCAGCAAAAACACAAATTTAGTTAGTGTGTCTTATTATATTTTCCATTGATATATCAAGAACACCCAATTTTTCCATATTTCGCGTGTTTTACGGGTTTTACACCATTAATTTTATCCACAACACTTATGATTTTCTGATTTTCTGAGCATAAACTGATCAAACTCATAGCAAGCAACATTATAATGCATAATCATCCCATGGGAACAAGTATTCATGAAGCAAATTGCATAAAACATTAATTTCCTTTGTAAAAATGAGATTACCGTTCTTTGCGGGTTACGGGTTTTTATTTGCCATATCTCGGGACTGATTTCCAGCCACCATTGATGCTCATGACAGTCCGTAATCAGCAATCTTCATTCCTCTTGAACCACGGAGCAATCCGGTCTTCATTGGACAAGCATCCGTCATCCATTATTATTCTTCTTCTTCACCACATGAATCTGCCCTTAGGGGAGAGAGAGGGAGGAGAGAGAAAGACTGAAATCAGAATTCTTCTTAGAGACCGCCATTGGAGGAGCGAAGCATGGCAATAAGACCAGCATATAGAGGGGATTGAAGCCCCATGATCATTGGGGGGTTGCTCACAGCCAGCATGATGGATCCATCAAGGAGGAGGCGCAAATTTCGGACATTGATGGCGCCTCCTCTCTCCACATTTTTTGCTCATGCTTCTCATCAAAAATTTCATGCTACATTTAAAATTTGGGCTCCCAAAGGTCACTTACCCATTTTGGCCAAATTTTGTCCACCCCTTCGCATCTTGACCGGTTTCTTGGCCATTTCCCCGTTCGGACTCCGAATTGAGCTCTAAAAAATCCCAGGCGTCTGACTCGGCATCTCGCATTGGTCGGTAACTCTTATCAACCCGCACGACAGTCTGAAAAATTATGAAAAATCAACAAGTGTCGCTCGGGCGCCTTTAAAGCACTTTGGCGCTTAAAATCGTCCTAGATTGAGCCGCCGCCTTCGACGTTGAATATTTTTCCCTTGATATTCATAATTTTTAGCTATTTTTAAGCACTTCTCGGCACCAAAATTCCACTCTCATTGGCGACCACGGGATAGGGCGACTCAGCCTGTCGAATCCCACACCAGATCTGCACAAAAACAACCAAAGGAAGCATCAAGCTGATACAAAATAGAAACATATTAAACACAACACAATGTTCACCCTACCCCCTGACAGAACCAAGGCATGATATCCACAAGGAGTAGGCCTAGCATAATCTGATAGAATATTCGAAGCTAGTCACTAACCAACCGCTCAAACACAACCAAACTAAAAAGAACTATCAAAGAGGTTGCCCTAAGTGGTGGTCTGAACTACCTACCTAACTAAGGACAACACAACTAGGAGCTCCTACTAGGCGAGGACTCCTATAGCCTGATCAAGAAGTATTTTCTTTTAGCACATTTCTTCTTTCGGGTTTTTATTTTATTGACATACTCGGGCATGTAAAAAGGAGGGAGCTGAGCGTAGTGACCCAAGGAGAACAGGGCATCAGCCTCAGGACCTATCTTAGTATCCAAGAACCTACCAAGCCCTCGCAAGGCGACACTTAATCCTTTTTTTACACTCACTTTTATTTTCGCTCCAACCATCCTTAATTTCTTCTTTTCCAGCAAGATGCCACCCCTAGGAAGACAAGGCATCGGCCCTGGGTCTGACTGGTCCCCAAGAACCTACCAAGCTTTCGCAAGGCAATGATCAACTGCTTATAAATTTTTCTTTCTTTTCTTCTTCAATTTTTATAGGGGTTAGAACCCCTTTTTACACACCTTTGTATATATTTATTGTCTTTTGGGATATTCAGGGTTTCTTTTCTCGTATCATCTTTATTTTTCTTTTGGCAGGCTTCTCTAACTACCTCACAACTAGCAAGAACTCCTAGAACGGCTGCCTAGCAGGCTAGCAGAACAGGGTCACTAGAACTCCCTTCTAACATAGATCTCTCAATGCCTGGCAATGTCTTCACAGGAGGCAACGACTACGCAGACCTCCCTCAAACATACTTAACCTAAACCTCGGGACTTCATGCATTGGACGCCGGTCCCCAATGAGAAATGAAAAACCCCTTAACAAGTACACAAACATGTATAGTATAAAAACCACAGCACTCATAAAGGAGGGATATCACCTGAGAGGGCCACGAGAAGCTTCCACGCAACAAAGGGCTCCTTCCAAGCTCTTCTTCAAACCTGTCTAGCATAGAACTACAACAAGAAACCATTAACCACACCTGTACTAAACAAACAACTGGCTCTCTTGGCCTAATGAAAATTGGATGTAATATCCAAAGCATCTAGCCTTCCTAGCTTAAAACTAGATAGGTCATTTTAGTTCACGTAATGCTGATATTCTTGGCATATACATCACACCCTATCAGACTACCTAGGGTGCCAAGGATAGCATATCATAGGTCAACTAACCCCATGCTACTCATGCAAGTTAGCTAAAAGCTTGATCTTGTGTTTTTTTATCTTAGGTTTTTTTTTTTTAAGAGATACAAGTCCAATCCTTTCCACAAATAACTCATCAATAAGGCCGATCCCTTCTTGGGCACTATGAGCTCAATGAACGGCCTCCATGGGCTCGCATGTCCCACATTTCTTGTCATCTGAATAAACTGGTCATTCAAGCGACTGAGTGGCTCCTTTGGCAGAAAGAATCATAGCTTTGTACTCATTCGAACCTCCCCTATTTGGGTTTTCACATAAATCAGTGCTGCGACCCAAACTAGGTAGAGCTTTAAGCCTAGGCACATCACATGGGTGTATCCCAAGGCAGTGTATATTGTCAAATGTATATCCAGCCTTATCCTCTTGGGGATTCAACAGAATGTATCCAGATGGGATCCTTGGCCTTGCATCCGACACTCCTACCATACTTTTGGAGATTTTGGGTTTCCAAACCCATCTCACATTTCTCTTAATATTCTTGCATTCCCTCAATTTGCTGCACTGGTCTAACGAACTCAATGCAAACTTATTCCTATGGCCAAATGGCCTCACATCCTTATGAAATTTGTGAAGCACAGGTGGACTTTTAGCATTTTGCATCCTCTTTACAAAAGATGTCTTTACTTGTTTACGTCCATACTGCAAATTTTCTTCCATAAGAACCATTCACTGGAGGGAACAACATCCACCAGGAAGCATGATTCCAACACCAAAGGTCTCTCAAGAGCCTTACTAGCAACAAAATTAGAACCACACACAGAATTCTTATCAACACTCATAAGCCCATTGGTGCGATCCATATTTCCATCACAACTATCTCTCGTGGAAGTGTTGCAAGCCCTAATGGGACTTACATGGCTTGGATTCTGTTCACTGAGAGGCATGTCATTACTACTCATAGGATGGCCATTTTCTGCTTTGAGATTTTGGCCACCAAGGTTACCCTCATAGGCTGCCTTAGTATCAACAAGTGAGCTGTCTCCTTGCAGAAATGATTGGAAGCTGGGATGCACCTATACTAAGCGGGAAAAACTCCAAAAGTTTTCCCAACTTTTTTGAATATGAACCTCATAATCGATGGCATGCATTTTTGCTTCCCTTAACGACTTAGGATTCCGCAGTTCCACTTGGATTTGTGTATTAATCTCTAAGCCATTGAGAAAGAGCTCACATAGCACATCATCTGGTAGTGCACTGGCTCTTCTTGGCCAAAGCCTAAGAGTACTATCAAAGGCTCTAGCATACTCTTTAACAGAAAGATAAGACTCCTATCTAAACTGCATAAGATGCCCTAAGACCTGAATCATAGGGAGCTTCTTTTCGTACTCATCTAGAAATCTATCACAAGTGTCCTCAAATGATTTGATTGACCCTCTTGGGAGGCTCCAGTACCATTTCCTTGCCTCTCCCTTTAGGGTACTTGGGAATACGAGCATCCGATGTATATCGTCAAACCCACTTGCAATGCAAGTTAGGTCATATTCTCTTAAATGAATCATCGGATCCTCATTTGGCAACCCATAAAACACTGGGAGATCCCTATAAAGAGGAGGACATTTAGTCCTCCGTTTTGGGACCAAGACTGGGTCATCAAAATCTTCGTATTCCTCTTGACCTAATACCAATGTGTTAGGGTCTTTAATCTCTTCCATTTCCACCTTTACTGGTGTGGAAGAGTCACTAATTCCATGAACTTCCCTTTCCGCCAACTCACAAAGTGGTTCAGGGAGTCCAACACTATGCAATAGGGAATCTATCCCATCATCTGCTAGTGGTGTTCTAGTAAGTCTATTCTCATCTGCCACCACTTTGCTAGAACTTAGGATAGGTCCTAATGAAGTCTTCTTCCTTACTAACAATGGTTTCCCACACACATGGACATCATCCAATGCTTTATGGATCTTGGCAATCACACTACAGTACCCAATTGCATCGGCCACTAGCATCGGATGTATCTTTAGATCATAATCATCATGTCCTCCTCTGTGCATATTAACCATCATTGTCACAGTCTTTTCTATGACATTATCATCATGAATGATCATAGATGACTGTGTCATCTTAGCACTACTTTCACTTTCCCTTTTCTCTAATCTCCATGGGCTGTTAATCTTAGAGGTAGCACCATGGGTATTTTTCCATAGTGATCCAAACTCAAGCATGGTATCACTTTCAGGGCAAAGGGTAAAATAGTCAATCACCTGACATGTCAAAGATCCCACCAGACTATTCAAGATAGACAAAGTATCCTTTGGGTGTTGGGGATTTCTTGGATTGACTGTCATACTGATGACCAAGGTTTTTATCAGACTAACTTGATATCCACCGCTTCAAGGCGGCTATCGACCAATAGAATAAAGCTAACAGGTCCCTTATGAGACCAAGATTCGAAGACCGCCACTTATCGGCAGCTCCCGGTAGACACACCAATGATGGGACCTAAAATGGGCCGGCACTGGCTCATGCACTAGCCGGACCTCTACCATGCGCTCAAGAACCCCACGGCCTCGCGGGGACAGGAGCATTGATGACACATACATCATCTTCCTAAACATTTTGCATTTGTATCACGTCTCGTAGTCCAACTCTAACCCAATTAACACTCCTCAGATGGAGTCCTGAGCACATTGCCAAATGGCACGAAGCACAAACATAGGAAGTCCTCCCACATACTGCCGCTACCTCACTGCGACTCTCCTATATCTTGGGGATTGGCCCCTCGATGCGTCGCTAAACATATATAACACTTCGCACATAGTTCCACTCAAGGTACCAATTGATCGTATCCAGGAATGTACCCGTTTCCTCACTTTCTTTTCACTTAGGACCCACGTCTACCTACAGCTTGGGATATCCTGTCTCTCACTCAACGCGGGTCGTGTTCCTCTAGAAAGTAATTGCCATGCATCCAGGAGGTATTGTCTGATACCTTTTATCATTTTATGCTTCATGCAAATTGTGAATGTCTATGTGCTCAAGCAGTTAAAAATCAGCATTTGTGCACATGTGGAAAACATTTCCTTCAATGATTTTGACTATCCCTTGTATGCGGCATTGCATGAACCTAGCACTGAGAAACCCTCGTGCTACTAGGTTCTTAATTTTCAATTATCGACCAACCTAAATGGTATGCATAAAAACCAGCAAGATTTTCATCATTTCATTCAACATTTAAACACCTTTTATACACTCTACCCCCTCACCCGTTTAGGTTGTGCATTATTGATCGGTTTAAGGTTCATTTCCACATTTCCATTACATAAAAAGCCATAAAAACTCACTAAAACATAAAGGTAGGGCTGAACTGAGGCTAAACCTCATACTTCAGACCCCCCATACATCCACAAAGATGAATCTTATTTTTCCTTAATTTTTGGCACTCAAAATTCATTTTTCCCCTATTTTTACCCGTTTTCTCTATTTTTCTTATATTTTTCGTAATATTAAATAACTGAAAATACAAACTGAGTTGTGGGCTGTGGGCCTTAGGTTCATTTGCAGCAAAAACACAAATTTAGTTGGTATGTCTTATTATATTTTCCATTAATATATCAAGAATACCCAATTTTCCCATATTTCGCGTATTTTACGGGTTTTACACCATTAATTTCATCCACAACACTTATGATTTTTTGATTTTCTAAGCATAAACTAATCAAACTCATAGCAAGCAACATTGTAATGCATAATCATCCCATGGGAACAAGTATTCATGAAGCAAATTGCATAAAACATCAATTTCCTTTGTAAAAATGAGATTACCATTCTTTGCAGGTTGCGGGTTTTTATTTGCCATATCTCGGGACTGATTTCTAGCCACCATTAATGCTCATGATAGTCCATAATCAGCAATCTTCATTCCTCTTGAACCACGGAGCAATCCGGTCTTCATTGGACAAGCATCCCTCATCCATTATTATTCTTCTTCTTCACCACATGAATCTGCCCTTAGGAGAGAGAGAGGGAGGAGAGAGAAATACTGAAATCAGAATTCTTCATAGAGACCGCCATTGGAGAAGCGAAGCACGGCAATAAGACCAGCATACAGAGGGGATTGCTCACAGCCAGCATGATGGATCCATCAAGGAGGAGGCGCAAATTTCGGATGTTGATGGCACCTCCTCTCTCCACGTTTTTTGCTCATGCTTCTCATCAAAAATTTCATGCTACATTTAAAATTTGGGCTCCCAAAGGTCACTTGCCCATTTTGGCCAAATTTTGTCCACCCCTTCGCATCTTGACCGGTTTATTGGCCATTTCCCCGTCCGGACTCCGAATTGAGCTTTGAAAAATCCCGGGCATTCGACTCGGTATCCCGCATTGGCCGGTAACTCTTGTCAACCTGCACGATAGTCTGAAAAATTATGAAAAATCAATAAGTGTCGCTCAGGTGCCTTTAAAGCACTTTGGTGCTTAAAATCGTCCTAGATCGAGCCGCCGCCTTCGACGTTGAATATTTTTCCCTTGATATTCGTAATTTTTAGCTATTTTTAAGCACTTATCGGCACCAAAATTCCGCTCTCACTCGTAGAATTGGTGTTGTGGTTTAGAGCCTTTTTCAACTCTTCATATGCTCGTTGGCATGCCCCGGTCCATTCGAAGACGATCAGTAGCTTGTACAAAGGTCTGGCGATCAATGCATAGTTCTTTACAAACCACCGATAGTACCCCGTATGGCCTAGGAAGCATTGAACTCCCTTGTAGTTGATTGGGGATGGAAGGTCAACAATAATCTTGACTTTCAAAAAGTCAATGGCAATGCTATTCTTCGACACCACATGCCCTAAGATGCATCCATGCTTTACCCAAAACTGGCACTTTAAGGGGTTCAAGGAGAGATGATATAAGCGACACCGCTCAAAGACTACACGAAGTTTGTCTAAGTGTTCGATCCAGGTCGAGTGGACACAGAGGTCGTCGACAAAGACTTCCAAATCCTTGCGAAGCATGTCTTTAAAGATGGTGCACATGAGGCGTTGGAAGGCGGTAGGGGCATTAGTCAACCCGAAGGGCATGACTATGTAAGCAAAGACTCCCCACTGAGTGACAAAGGCAGTCTTGTGCCTGTCCATAGGATACACTTGCACCTAGTTGTACCCTGAGAAGCTGTCCAGAAAACTATAGGCTTCCTTGCCCGCCACTCTCTCAAGCGTGTGCTCGGTGTATGACAATGGATAGTTGTCCCTCTTAGTAGCAGCGTTCACCTTCTTGTAATTGATGCACACTCGGATTTTTCCATTCCTCTTCATCACAATGACTATGGGCGATACCCAATCTGTGTGTTCAATTTTGTAAATGAATCCCGCTCTCATCAGCTTATCAATCTCCTCTTTGACAATATGAGCGTGTTTTGGATTCATAGGGTATGGTCGCTGCTTGACCGGCATTGCAGCTGGCGTCATGGGTATGTTGTGGGTCACGACACTCGGATCTACCCCCTTAAGCTCTTCTAAGGACCAAGCAAGCACGTCTATGTACTCTCGTAAGAGAGTGACAAGACTCGTTTCTTCTTCCTCAGTCAAGTCATCGACAATGAAGAATGGTCGGGGTGTTTTCCCTTCCTGGGCTAGGTTCACCTCCTTGACCCTGGCTGGTCAATCGGTTTGCTCATTTACCCTTGACGCTTGGCACCTAATAGAACTACTACCCTATCCCATTTTTGGAATTTCGTAAATTGTTTAGGGAGGTCCTGCGGTTTTCGTTGTTCTTCCGTTCGTGTATCCCTAGGTTGTTTTGTCTTTTTCTGCCTTAATCGTCTACACCTCAAGTGGACGGGTAGGTCCCCCTTGGTGCGTCTAGCCATGGGCGGCATAGGGATTTCTGGATCACTATCCGAACTAACCTTCGACACAGAGTCGAACTCCCCGTCCTCGCTAGAAGAGGTGGTCCTCCCTGGTGGGCGCAGTTCGGACAGTGACTCTGTCCTAAGCACTGATTTCGTTCCTGGCTGGGCTAGGCCTACTTGCTCAAGGTCTATGGCCCCTACGTGTTCCAACCAGGCACGATCACATTCCATGTGCATGACTCCTCGCTCTATCGTGAAGATACTCTTTTTCTGCATCTTGGAGTCTACTCATATTTGCTCTATTTCTTGTCCTTCAGTGTCGTATTCCACGGTGTCTACCTCACCCTCACTTTCATCACTGAAGGATTGGCAGTCTTCGTATTCTCGTTAGAATCCTCTTCGTCAGACTGCTCGTCATCTCCTAGGGCTTGGTATATCTCTTGTTGTTGGTCAGGAACTAGAGCCCAGTTATACGTGAGATTTAAGTCATGCACTATATTCCATTGCCACGGATTCATCTAAGAGATCCTAGAATGGTTTGAAGTTTGCAGCTGGATTGCCAACTAGCTTGTCTGTTAAGTATTCCAGTATCTCCTGGAGTTCCCTTTTGTTGATTGGGACTTGGAAGTTGACAGGCTTAGGTTTCCCATGAAGGGTTCCTGCCATCATGCAGATTGGCACGGAGGGTGTGTCGTTAGACTTGCCGATTGTTTTGATGGCTTGCTCATATGCCTCATGATCTGAGAACGGCAGGTTGATTGTAGCAAGGACGTGCATTCAATCCCGCTCGTCCTCTGGGCATGGGATATACTTGGTCAAGGACCCATAGGACTTCTTGACCTAGGTGTTACCCTTGAGCATAGCAAAGATGGCATTTAAGTCAACTGGTGAGGTCTTCCAAGTGTCCATCTCTATTCTTACTGCATCTATTCTATTGCCAAGGAAGATCAAGCCGTTACCCCAATCTTCGATGACTCTAGTGTTGTGCATCCAGGGTCGGCCTAATAGGATATCGTAGTCCACTCCGTTCATGACTATAAAGTCCAGAGAGAATCAGACACCTGCGATCTTCACTGGCCAATTCTTAAGCACCCCAAATGGCTTGACTCTCATACCATTTGCTAATGTGACATTAAACCTAGCAATTTTGATAGGCGGGTTTACCCAAGTTTGAAGCACCACATGGCTAAACACACTAACCCTAGCTCCCGTGTCCACGATTCCCTTTCTCATTGTATCGCCTAAGGCTAGAACCGGTAAGACCGCATGCATCTCGGAACCTCCCCAGAAGGCATTGATATGTAAGGATTTAGGCATAGAGTGCAACGTCAAACTCGGTATTTGCGTCTCTGCATCATGGTCATGAGGGTCCGCCGTGACCTGCTCTCGTGACCCTTCAACCCACTGCTTAAGATCTTGCCATAGGGTGGGATACTGCCTAAGCAGATCTTCCAGGCTAAGTGTTACAAGGGTAGTCACCAACATAGTCAAGAGATCGTTGGGTGCTCGTCTTTCTCCTACGTCTTTCTCCTAACCTCGACCGTCTTGGCCAATGGCCGTGATAGATCTACGGCCCTGCAGCATCAAGGCTTGGCCTTAGCAGCACTGCTTGTGGTGCAGTTGCTTCTCTTGACCTTGGTTGAGGAGGTGAGACTGGCGTGCTTATGCTGGAGAGATCATCAATCTCATCCTCTATGATGGGCTCAGTGTCTTTTAGATGCTCTTGAGCCTCCTTCACCCATTCCTTCACTTTTTCTATGGCCTCTAACTGTCACTTCGGATGCAGGTATTCCCCTACCTTAGCACTTGCCTTTTCGGTCGTCTTAGGGGCTGAAGTCTCTGCCTCTACGTTAGAGACCTTCTTTCCAATAGGCAGAGTTATAGCACTCTCCGTTTTTAGTGAGATTTTAGCTTTTGACCTCTTCTTCTTCCGCCTGTGACTTTTCTTCCCTATTGAAGCTATGTCAAGGTTGCTAGGTCCTGGTAGTGATATGCCGGCCTGCTTTATCTGGGCATGGGTCATGCACCAAATAGCCCCAATGGGACAAATGGTACGTTGCCTGAGCTAGAAGACGGCTTTTTCTTTGGGCAATCGACGAAGAGATGAGTGATTCCGCACTCAGCACACCTTTGGTTAGCCTTGTCTATGTTTTGTTGCTCCCT
Organism: Lygodium microphyllum; assembly: GCF_053477565.2. Taxonomy (NCBI): domain Eukaryota; kingdom Viridiplantae; phylum Streptophyta; class Polypodiopsida; order Schizaeales; family Lygodiaceae; genus Lygodium; species Lygodium microphyllum. Next base: position 25,336,887 of record NC_141160.1, on the reverse strand, counting down.
TTTAGGGCAGCGTGATGAGACATGACCTGGGTGACCACAAGTCCAACAGGTGATTGGATCCTGCATCTCCTTCCTAGGCCTCTGCCTTGTCCTCTTCCTAATGCCATCACCGGTACGGGGCGATAATCCATGAGGATAGCGTTGCCCTCATCGTCATGCGAGACGTAAGAGCATATGTAAGTTTCTTTCTCATTTGGTTCTTCCACGTAGTGGACTGGAACATCGCTCAGTGGATGGGTCACGTAAGGACCAGGTGGCCTGGGTATGCAAGTAGGGTTTATGTCCATCCTAGGAACAACTGGCTTAATGTCGTTAGGCGCAGGAAGGGCCAATGGGGCTCCCCTTTCGAAGAATGGCTGCGGCCTATTTGCTAGGTAAGGCTGGCCATAGGGTTGTGAGTATGGAAGTCTTCTTGGTAATCTACAATGCGCGACATCATGACCGAACCTACCGCAGTTAGCGCAAGGTCTTGACACTCGGCTGGCAAGTGGTTTTCGCCACAGTACACGCATTGGACGTGTGGGAGCATTGGTGATCTCAACATGTCTTGCAACCTTGCTAACTCCATCTTTACATCAGCCAAGTCTTGGTTCATCTCGGTGGCCTTCCCCTTATCTTGGGATGATGAGACTGATCTCTCACTATAGGCTGATGCTCTCTCTGAGCTTCGCGAGTTGGTCTCTTCTAGGTTCGAGCTCCTAGAGCTTCGCTCTTTCAACTGATCATCGACTCTGATGGCTTCCTCAAACACTCTAGCTAGCGCATCTCGCTACAAGATCGAATTGCCTGCCAAAGCCTTATATAACTCCTCGTCTCGAATTCCACGGATGAATACAGTCAAAACTGCTCTTTCAATCGGTCGCTCGCCCATAGGGATTCTCTTGAACAGACTCCTCACATGGGTTACGTAGTCGCGAATGTCCTCCTTCTCTTTCTGCTTGATGTTCATCAAGCGTACTAGCAGATTATCGGAGTATTCAAGCTCAGCAAATCTCTTAATGAAGAGATCCTTGAGGCCACTGAAGTTGGCTCGTTCTGCGGCATCTAGGCTTGTATACCAAGTCCTTCCCTTGTCACCTAAGCAGAGCCTGAACACTTGAGAGCGTTGAGTTAGGCCGTTGGCTTTGCAGACTTGCTCGAATTGCTCTACAAAGCTATATGGATCGTCGTGGGGTTGGTATTTGTTGAGTTGCTTGGCAACAATAGGGATTTTAGACTAGCTCTTTGAGCCTTGGTTCGCTCCTAATCCTGCGATGAGCAGCAATGTCACTAGGGCTGCCGTGTTATTTAGCAGTCGCTTCATGAGAAGCTCGCTCAACGTCAAGTCTCCTTCTAGGGCTCTCTCGCGATCTGTTTGGCTTCTACCTGCTAAGTTTAGTACTCACTGTACCTCACGCAACTCCGTGCTTTGCCTTTGGCTCCTAGCCTGCTGGTCCCTATTGTATTCGACTATGCTTTGCAAAGCCTTGTGGGCTAGTTTTCTCTCTTCCTCTAGGTCTGCGATAATAGCATCTGCCATCCTGCCACGGTGCTCGTATCGGGCGTGTGCATCGTAGCTGCTGACCAGCTGCTGCTGAATGGCCTCTGGAAAGACGTTAAAGTCTAGTTCCTCATTAGACCTAGGGTCTGAGCCTTCTTCTGCCATAGTCGCATTGTCGTGCTCCACCAAGCTGTCGATCAGATTGAGTAGATTTGTCAAATCCATGTCGTTGACGCCACCTGCTTGGTCCTACTTCGCGCATTGATGGTTTGTCTACGTCTTGGGTCCTCTCCTATTGGTGGGTTCCTTGAGTGGTTTATCTGAGTGAGTTCCTTCAGTTATTGAATACAATCCTCAATTTATGGTCACTCAGTGTGTGTATCGCTTCTCGTGCACTTGTGCTCGATCTGACTTTCAATTTCCTTAAGTGCATTCAAGTGTGGAAATTCAAGGTCAATGCAGGAAACAATCTCAAAGCGTCTTACGCACTCTTGCTTTGTTTCGGGCTTGATAGGCTTGTTGGTCAATTTTTTGGCTGCCTTGACAGGGTTCAAGGTTTTTCTAATATGTTGCCTCGTTTGCTTTTGGCCAATCAAGTTTTAACTCCTCCGCGCTTTGAGTCTAGGTCTCTGGATCTTGCTGCTGCTGCTAAGCGGGTGCTCCCTACGATTTCGTCTATTCCTGTGCCAGAATCAAGTTCTGAGCATCAAAAGGACTTTTAATAGTCTGCGCTGCTGAGCTCTAGCCGGGTCAGGTCAAATTTCTGAGAATTTGATTAAAATTTATACTCAACCCAGTTGGTCCAAATTGCAGGGTTCGAGTGGGTCACTCGGATGGGCCGAGGTACATGGGCCGAGGGCTGAATTCATGACTCAGACAGGGTAGACTCGGACGGGCCGAGGCGCAAACTCGAATAAAGTCGCTCGGACAGGTTGGCTCGGACGGGCCGAATGGTCAATTCGGACGAGGTCACTCAGACGGGCCGAGGTACATGGGCCGAGGGCCGATTAGTGTTTCGGGCCGAGTGGGCCGAACGAAAGAGGGTTGAGGGCCGATTCTGGGACTCGGCCCAGAAGCGACCACTCGGACGGGCCAAACACGGCGTGAGGACAACAGCAAGAGGTCGATTTTGCTCGATTTTTGCGATTTAATTAATCATAGCAAGCATAAACCTCCAGATCCGATCTAGGGGGATAGGGGAAGGGATTCATATACCTGAATAGAGTGGTAGGCTCGTCGATGGTGAGATCGGATCGAATCATGCGATGGCTCTCTCTCTCTCTCTCTCTCTCTCTCTCTGTGAAATGGTCACAAATGAGCTGTCCCTTGGCCTCTTGACCCTTATACCCCTTCCTGGGTATGGTGTTGATGCCCCCAATCACTCACTTGCCGATCTTAGGCATCACAGCGAGATTTTTACCATTTTTTGCATGATTTTTGCCCTGTTTTGCCCTGTTTTGCAATAGTAAACCCTACCCTTCTCCGGTGCGATTTCCTAATCCTAACCTACGCTAAATGCAACAAGAAGCAAAAGCAAAAAACTGAAATAATTTCTCCATGTTTCCCAGTCATCAAACAAACAAAATATCCCAAAATGCTTACTTGTTTTGAAGATCAAAAACACCCAAACTTCCTATCTATCTCAAGCTCTGTTTTGGGGATGAATTTCTTACTTCGATGCTCGATATGAGGCGCGCAAATGCTCAAGATTGAATCCGTTGGTCTCGGTAATGGAACCAAAAATGTAGTGGGAGCTCACACTCAACCGCCAAGACCCACGGACTGCTTATTGCTTCAAGCGTTTCAAGCGAGCTCTAATGGCTATCTCTCACCTAGCCGACACGCCGTCAATCCTATGAGTGTAGTGAGCTTACCTTGATGCTGATACTCAAGCCTCCTCAAGCCTCCTCCATCTCCAAGCTCCATCCTCCATAGCCGCGCACGCGAGAAAAGAGAAGAGAAGAGAAGAAGAGAAGAGGAGATGGCGAAGAGCTTCACCCTCTTGATCCCCCACTCTCACACACTCAACTCGCTCACACTCTCACACTCCCTCTCTTAAGAGCACACACAAGCAAGAAGATGAGGAGAAGAGAAGAAGAAGAGAGCTCTTGTTAGCCACACACCAAAGAATGAGCTCTCATTCACTTTTTGAACTTTATATATACAAACCCTAAAATCCCATGGACACCCATGCATCCCTTTTTTACATGACCGGCCATTGTGGCAAGGTCCTTTTTCCATTTCCCTCTTCCAGCCTTATGCCTCTAGCCTACACCCTTCTAATATTTTACAATTGGTACAGGAGGGAGCCTGGCACTCTTTTACAAGAGTTTTTCAAGTTTTTTGAGGCGCCTTTCATTTAAAATTGCACTTTTTACCTCGGCTTAGCTTTGGAGGTCGCCTGCGTGTCTTCACTCTTTTTCCATGTTTTTTTTCTTCTACTTTTTCCTTCCTTTTTTCGCCATCTCGAATTGGGGTTAACAATCCTTAACCAAGACGTACTTCACACATGGCAAACCTTGTTGTTAGGCACAGAATAGCCTAAATAGAAACCTAAAATTGTCATAATGGGAAGGTGGCTAAAGGGGGCCATCAATTCTAATGAAAACAACACAATAATACAAGGTGGAAGATTAGTCGAGAATTATATCAAATGGACTTTATGATAGCACGGGAATTGCAAGCCGAGGGTGCTATGGTCTTCTCCTCCTTGTCCTTCTTCTCAGGTCATCATTACATGGACTCTCCCTTGGTTACTCCATGCTCATCTCTCTCCTCTTGATTTCGCACCCATATGTCTTCTATTTACTTCCTCCTTCAACATGATATTTGGGTCTTGAGTAAAGCGCTATGAGAGTAGCTAAGTCAAAGTATAATCTTATGATTTCCTCATAATCTTCCACCAAAGTATAACACCGTGAGTGTAGTCGAGTCAGCCCAATCCATTGATATGTATTGCCGTTTAGTTTTCTTTTGAGATGTATTCTGTGTCCCAATGTTTTTTATTAGACCCTTATACACATTTGATGGAATATGTGAGCATTATTTTTGGTAATTCACTGTTTTTTTACACAATGAATAGTAGTTGATAACTATATCGATATGTGCAATTGTTAACTTTGAAATGTTAGCATACCCTTGTGTCGAGTATGGGTATAATAAGGCTTTGTCTTCCCACAAGGCTGCTGCAACCAATTTGCACCTCACGACCACATTCAAAGCTTAGACCCGATCACAAATGGCAACCACACTAGTATTTTTCACGAGCATCAATCTGCATGCACATGTATTGGTAAGATCCACCAAAAGACATCTAGTCTGTGATATCACAGTGACTTAGACATGAGCAGTAGTGACGATTTCTGTCTCCTAAGTGCACTTCATTCCTCAATGATGAAAAAATAGTCCACTCCACAGCCCAAGAAGTGGTTTTACCCATTTTTCCTTGTGGTATTACAGTTTTAGTACTTGGATGGCTAATCATGCACAGGTTCCATTCCCAAAGTTTGCAAGCTCATCAGACAAGGATTTGGATGCCTTTCTTAAGCAATTCAAAGTGGCATACACGATCAATATTTTTTCCCAAGTTTATCCCACCCATAAGGTGGCCATGTTTAAGTCATTAATGCGGAAATAGGTGGCGGCACTAGATGCGCCTAACTTAAGGACCCCTAGGTGTGATGTAGTGCATATATCATTTTCATTTCCTTTTTTCTCTTGCTTGATTTTGTATTTCCTTTTTTTCATTTTGTATCTCTCTTTTTTGTTTTTTTGTCTACACTCATTGAATAATATAGTGTCAGCTAGCAGCCTTACAAAATCAAAGTGGAATTATGAGAGATCTAAAAGCTAATTGAGAGTAGTAGACTTGGCTCAAAGAATGGAATTGTGCACCACAATGTACACATGGAAATGGAAGATTGAGCCTTGAACCAAAGCACCTTACCTCATTGTTGATACAGAGTTATTGAAGAAGAACTAGTATTAGGTGATGAAGACTTGTAGTATTAATAAAGTAAGCATGGCTTCCCCTCAAGAAGTAGACGACCATTGTATGTTGTAGTCAAGGGATGTGATGGATGAAGAAATTGGGATGTCGGTATCGATGGCACTTAGATGTCTTTGTTTGTGTGAGAGTCTCTTAGATGATTTGGTTATCATGATGTTTCCATATCTTGGAATCTTCAAAGAAAGATTCCATATTATGTTGTAGTCAAGGGATGTGATGGATGAAAAAATTGGGATGCCGATATTGATGGCACTCAAATGTCTTTGTCTATGTGAGAGTTTCTTAGATAATTTGGTTGTCATGATGTTTTCATATCTTGGAATCTTCAAAGAAAGATTCTACGATTGATCATGTTGGCTTAAAACATGAAGTGCATTGCATTGCTATCTCACCTTGGTCTTGCCCCTATACTCGGGGAAGTTACTATATATGAATCCTCTACATCACATGCGTTCAAGGCCTATTTATAAATATCCTTATCTGTAAAATTTTCTTGAGTAAAACATAACCATTTTATATTTAATCTGTAAATAATCCCTTTATATTACACTCTTCTGTATGCAAAAAATATATAAAAATAGTATTTTAAAAATACCTTATTTTGAACCCACATGATGCACACATATATTCATGAGTAACTTACTCGAGCCCCTATAGAGGATACAACGTTGTTTCAAAAGTCAAAGAGTCTTTAGCTCTTGTCAGTGTAGAAAAAGAAACATATATACAATGAGAGAAAAAGGTTAGTTATATACAAAGTTCTGTATTTTTTAGTTTCTAGGATCCACTAGTCATAAAAATTTGGATTGTACTCCAACCCAGCAAAAGCATCTAGGTCAATTGGTTTCATAGCTAGTCCATAAATGTAAGTAATCAGATCATCAAGCAAGGATGGTCTAGCAAAGCGACTAGCTATATGCAATTCCTCTTCAGCCAGAATCTTATTAAGCAATGGATGGTATCTCAAATTTTGTGGCGAGTCCCGATGTCGAGCCAAGATGATAGAATGCAAGGAAGTAGTCTCATAATAGGTTGGATCATATTGAAGCATAATAACCATACGACACTACTCTGCTATTGTCATAAGACGTTTGCCATCATGAGTAATCTCAAGTTGATGAGAAAACCATTTCCGCAAGAATGGACTTGAGGACTCCTTGAGGAATTGCAATTTTGCTCAAGTTCATCAAGTGCTAAGTGGTCTTTGAGTTTGGTCTCACACAATCATAAGAGGGAATAAGTTGATATGACTTCAATTACTTTTGAGGAAGAGTTTTAGCATATTCATCTTTAATCAAGAGGCTTTTTTGATAGAGGTGTTCACTCTCTTCCCAAGTGGGATGCCATTTGGAAGTAACTTGTATCATCTTATCATCAATAAGACCTAAATCGATTATTGTTGCAAATAGCTTGGCATAAGTAGTGAATATGGCATCAAATTGAAGTAGCCATTCTATTTCAAAGGAATTGAGTTTATTGGCCAAATGAACAGCCATGATGTTGATTGGTTGACAAATAAGCAAATGATGGGTGCCAGAAGGAGGGACATGTTTAGTAGGGATGATCTGGAGGTTAGTCTGAGTAGCCTCTTTTGGAGCATATTAGGGTTCAATTGGCTCAACTTGCTCGAACTTGTGGCGTGGGTTTAGTAGGGATGTTAGTAGCTGTGGCCTTAGGGTTTGGGATTTCAAGCACACTGCTTTTAGCCACAATGTCAGTGTTAGTAGAAGTTTTATGTACATCACTGCTTTTAGCCACAAAATAAGTTTTATGGGATGAAAACTTATTTTGTGTGGCACTAGAAGCACAGGAAAGATGATGTGTTGTGTCATGCATGCTTAGGATAAATCAATCAAAGAAGTTTGGATTGTACTATAATGAAGCATGGCCATCAAGAAGTTGTGGGTCGTGTGTGAAGTAGAAAATATATCTAATGGCATCAATCATCATGTTGCTTTGTCCCAATCGACTTGCAATGTGTAGCTCTTCCTTTTGAAATGATTTTGTCACATAGGGGATCTATTTCAGTAAGTTTAGAAATGTTGACACAGTGGACAGTTGCAAGCACTCTTAGAGATGCAGATGCTACATATGCCAGATCATGCATGGAAGTCTAGAGTACATTTTTGTGTTCAGCAATAGTCATTAGCCTGTTGCCATACCTTGCAGCTAAACCTAAAACTTCTTGCCATGCACTACTTTGGATGGAACCAGAGCTCGAAAAGAACTATTTTCCCGAGGCTTCTAAAACCTTTAAAGTAGCAAACCTATAGATTTCAATCCAAAGAATTAGGTGAAATAATTTTTCCTTGATAAAATTAGAGGTAGGTTAAGGCCAACCCAAATTTTAACACTTCGAAAACTTATTCATTAGGTCTTCAAAAGTTTTATAAAAGACAAAGCAAAATGCAAATTGCAATGATATTGAAACATAGCAACGAGAAAACTTCCAAAGGAAGTCTTCATTGTATCATTTTGGGGAGACCAAAAGAATATTACAAAAGGGCTTTCATTTGGCTTTGTGACTTATAAGTCATGAACTTATACAACATCCATGGCTCTTTAAATATGGCACACTCTCACTACAACAATGGCTTCATCACAATATCAAGGAAAAAGCTCTTTGATTCTTATGTATCTTCATTTTCTTTTCATCTTTATATCTTCACCTAGACTTGAGAATCCAAAAGAACACCAAACTAGCTTACACAAATTGTGAATCAATAAATGGATTATAATTCTTATTTCTAAGGTTATAGAGCTTACATTTTAATCAATATCACAGATGTGAGCATGCCTTGAAGATTTCACATCATTGCACCATAATGTAATTGCTTTATCAAATTCAAACTCAGACATTGGAGGACCTTCAATAGAAATTCTCATTGTAGTACATGTACTTTTAGTGGTAAGAGAATTTCTCAATTTGCTCATAATCACATTTTGGATGCTAAAGCCACGCTCACAAATAGCAATGCTACAACATCGTACTAAGGCTACTTGGGCAAGCTTTAATAATAATCCATATTTCTCTCTCAAAGCTTCATTATTACTAATATAGCACCATGTGTTTTTAAATTTCCATCCTTTCCATTCATTGAATGCTTGAAATTTAAAGATTTGAAACTCTTTTCTCGCACAAGTAGGATCAATAATTCTTTCAAAAACATGCCCCCTTTTAAAGTTTTATCTACCCCATAGAATTTTATGATATCTTCTATTTCATCACCTCCATAATTCTTTAGTTCCTTTCTAAATTCTTTTGTAGGAGGACAACATGATGGAGACAATAGTTTTAAGTGACCTAGGATTGAGCTAGCATTAAAACTTTTCTCAGGTTCCCTATAACATTAGTGAAGGTCTTCTAAAAAGCTGCTGCCTTCTCAAGGTCAAATCCACTTTGATCACACATAAGCTTAATGCTCCTATACTTACCTCTTATGGAAGATCTCAACTCATATAGAAGACGATTTGAGGGTCCATAGTTAGGAATAATGGGATATCCACAACTATCTAACTCTAGGACATTAAGTTCCAAGCAAGATGTCATGATAAACTCTAACTCCATTGCTACTATTTCTACATTTGCTATGCCAAGGATTGCAGTGACATCTACACATGTTTTTTGGAAAAGTTAGGCTTATTAAATGAGAGAATAGATCTCCTAAGAAATGTACAACATATATGAATTCAAATGAGGAAACTTTAGCAAAAATTGAACTATTTTCTACTTTAAAATACTCGAGCAATGGTTCAAGAAAATCACAAAACTTGCAAAGGACTTTATGTCTACTTAACCAATGAATTGAGTGTATTATATCAAGCTTAAGAAAAGGCAAGTCAAACTCTTGTTGTAAAACCTTAAGATTTTTTATTCGAGCATTACTATTCTTGAAAAGAGTTGCAATTTCATTCAAAGTGGAATCTACATGTTTTGCATATGAAATTTTTGCAACTGCCTTACTAGCAGGAAGGTTAGTGTGCGATGTGCAACACAATGTATAATTGCTAGAAATGCACATGTATCCTTTAACCTTCTTACAACCCCACCTTTTTTACCGATCATAACTGAAGCACCATCATGACCAAACCTAACCAATTTTTTATCATCAAGGTTATGCTCTAATAGTAAATTTTTCAATGAGGCAAAAAGTCCACTAGAAGTTTGATCACCAACCTCTAAGAGGTCTAAAAATGAGACTTTGGTTCATGATTTTTTACGTAAGAAACATAAACAATTAAGTGCTCCTCCATCAATATGTCGGTTGATTCATCTATCATGATACCATAATAAGGTGATTGCCTAACATATGTCATGTAACTTTCCTCAAGTTCCTTTCCTATGTACTGAACAAAGGTGGCACAAGATTTATCATTATTACACATGTTATGTGGAATATTTAGGGTCTTACACTCCCTAAGAGGGTCAAGGGTAGGGACAAATTTTATAAAAGCAAGGTCATTTTGTTCTACAAAGTAAGCAACTCAAAAGAAAATTTTCATGGTATTGTCTACAACCTCAAAATGTTTAGATACTCCCATTTCAAAGCTTTTTTTTCCACTATACAATGCCCATGCCGACTGTTGGTGTCTCTTGGATTGGGCATGATTCACTAAATATGCTGAATATTAATATCCCCTATGGTTCCAAATTCATTTTTACAATGTTTATCTTCCTTATAAATTTTACAAAAATTTCTTGCTTGGTTTTTCTCAAAATCAAGCCATTCAAACTCCAATTTCCATTTTTCATTCCAAAGCAACCTAGCTCTTTTACGATGATTAGCGTCATTGATTCCAAGGTCTTGTAATTCAACTTCATCTTCTTTCTCATCACTAACCACATTTTCTAGTTTTTTCTTTCCTTTATCTTTATAATGACTACAATATTCTTTGAAAAACCAGGCAAGCCAAGTAAAGTCCTTTGTTTAGACAATCTTGAAGCCATTGGAAAGTCTTACCCAATAGTTGAAATGTAAAACTAATATAAAATTGAAAGTCGCATCTTGAGGTCACAACTAGCTTGTAAAATGTAGTGTTTGAAGGTCTTCCTTAAAAAAAATAAAACCTATCAAATAAAATTTAATGAATATATATTACTTATAATGCATTATCTAAATAAAAAACAAAATAAAATCTTTCTGTGTTTGATGACCAATCCTCTTTGCAAGTTTATAGGCGTCTTTGCAATGTGCACAAAATTCGAATCCTCCTTATTTTTCATAAAAATAGAGAAATTCTTTTTCAAAATCAAACAATTAAATTTAAAAATATTTCATCCAAAATGACACAGAGAGAGAGAGAGAGAGAGAGAGATGTATTTCGACTTTGTGCCTAGTTCAAAGCTTGCATGCAACATTGCACCCTACCCACAAGCCACAGCACGATCTCTCTCTCTCTCTATATATATATGTGTGTGTGTGTGTGCCACCCATCAAAATAGTAAATGACTCAGGAGGGAGATTACAATGGCCATGGTTGTGCCAAGTTCCAACCATGGCTTCTTGATTTTCATGAAAGCAAACTTTATGCAATACATTAATAGAAGAAAGCATACTCAACTGCAATTTAGCCATTGGAACATGGAACTGGTCAGTGCCTATTAGGTTGCATCATGAGTCTACGACTCGTGAGTCATCATTGGTCAATTAAATCTCAATAATACAAATCACAAGTGGGGAGTCACGAGGACTCATGACTCGACAAGTTGTAAGAGAGAGAAAGAAAGAAAGAAAGAAAGAAAGTTATATTAACGTCTTCTAAAGACCAAAACTGGCCTATGAGACAAACTGTGATACAACTGATGAGGTTCAACTATCCAAAATAAAAGTGTTGAATGAAAAGCTAAAAACTGGAAATTGAAAATACGGTGCTGTGAGTGTGATAAGTGTCGTGTATGTGTATGTGCGTATGTAGCTCTGGTACTCTAGATAATGGCTACAAAAGGGGAACAAATGTCGGCTGTGATAGGGGAACAACTGTCGGTTGTGATAAAGTGGTGCGATGTGTATATGTAACAGATGCGATGTGAATCATGATCTCTCTCTCTCTCTAGACAACAACTATTGGTTCAAGTATTATTGATTTAAGTATCATTCTCCACCTTCACATTCTATAGCAATGCCAAACATAGACACACAAGGGGGAGAAAGAGAGAGGCAACTACATACCAAAGTTTGAGCTTGAGAAAACATGCTTCAAGTATCCCTGTAGACAACAACTATTGATTCAAGTATCATTCTCCACCTTCAAATTCTATAGCAACGCCAACCATAGACACACAAGGGGGAGAAAGAGAGAGGCAACTACATACCAAAGTTTGAGCTCGAGAATCGAGTCGAGGAGGACATGTACTTGCTTGTGAGTTGTGACTTGTGAGAGTCAAAGAATAGAGAAATTGAAAAGATAAGATTGCAATTTTCAATTTGAGCCTCTAGGCAGCAAATTGTGGTTTTTATACTTGTAGTTCTCTTTTTTTAGAATGTAACATTTGCATTCTAATAAGTTATAACATTTTTGTACTCTTGACTCTTAATGTTAATGATATTATGTACACACACACACACACACACACACACACACACACACACACATACACAAAAACTAATTATTTTAAAATAATCTATAAATTATTTATTTATGTGAACTCCATACACACTAAAAAACCCAAATTTCCACAATAAGAACATAAAAATTATTTAACTATAAGAAACTCTAAGGTAGACTGAACCTTCAAAATAAAAAAATTTAGGTGAAATCTTAAAATTGAAGGTGCAATTACACTACACCTAGGTTTTTTTCAACCACTGGGTGGAACAAAAGAATCAAGCAATGCTTCTCTTGCTTTACTTTGGTCATTTCTTCATGAATTCTCCCACAATAGATAGATAACACCAATAAATTTGTGATTTCTCTGACCATGTTAGAGGCCTTTCTAAGAGCTTTTCATCCTCGCCAATCGGAATTCCAATGTCAACATAAATATATGTATGAGTGAGTGAAGTTAATAGTATTTCATGTAATTTCCTGAAACTTGTAACCTTGGATTAATCCTTTTGTTGCTCCATATTTTTTAAAGCCTCCATGAAAGATCTCTTAACTGGCTTTAGATGCACTAGAGGTTCTAGTAAAAAAGAACAAGATTTGTGAATTATGGGATTCATTGTGCTCTTTGGGCTAGAGTTAGTATTCTATTGTGAGACTGAAGTACTAGAGGCTTGTTCCTTAGCTCAAACGAAAGGTTAGCCAAAGGTTGGGACTATGTGGGTTCTACCTCAAAATCAGAAGTAGTAACTTTTGAAGTAGTTGATTGGTCAATCGTGTCAATCAAAGATGATTGCACATTGGGATCCACAGATTGATTAGAAGTAGTTTCAATCTTTAAATTTCCAATTTTTTTCTTGACAACACTCTGAAAGGGAGGTTCTTGATCCTATAATGTTTTCTTAGCTATCCCTTGTGGATCCTTTTTAGTGAAGTGAGGAGCTGCACTAGGTTGTTGTTGCTAGATATTCTATTTTTGCTTGGGTGACAAAGGTTCTTGGTTGTTGGGAGACATTGGTTTTTTTGAAGGACTAGAAACTTTTGTGGATTGGTGCTAACATTGTACTTGCTTGTCATTTTCATATGAGATGAATGCAATATCATGATGCTTTCCTCTTTTCGTTGGTGTCTTGGTCATTGTTAGTCTTATACACAATATTGTGTTTATGAGTCCAAGTCTCAATCTTGGAACCTAATTCACTTGTGTAATAGATCAAGTCTTTGTCTATGTCATCATGAATTTGATCTTCATCTTCCATCCACCATAGCATCTACCATGCTCTAGATCCTATGTTTTTCAACACTTTATGCATCCCATCAACTCTAAATTTAGACAAGCCATCCACAATCTTTTTTGGCTACATGTCTTTTAGCTGTTGGGCATTCACATGACCAAATCTCTTATGTCAAATTTCAATATCAACCACAACACTTGAACCTTGTGCAAACATGGTAGCCTCCATTTCAAGTAGACTTATATCAATAGTAAACAAACTCCTAGCAGGTTTTTCTTTTGCAATCAACTTACAATTATTTTTTAGATCTTCTACATAACAAGTATAAGATGTGAACTGAACCTGCAATCCTTGTTCTACCATTTGACCAACAGAAACTAATTTTTTTGTAATATTTGGTACATGTAACATATAAACCAAGTACTTATTTTCACCATCCTCCATACTCAAAGGAACATTTCCAATATGAGTAATGGGATGAGTTGTATCATGTCTTGTCTCCATACAGCCTAGAGACTTTGGACTACACATCTCTCTAAACCACTCTGCATGAGAATTCATGTGGTTAGAG